>NC_134880.1:56159472-56166972 GCF_041734735.1 Babylonia areolata | reverse complement strand
AGCCTTTTACTGACGGTCACGGAGGCAATGAATCCACATTCATCGTGTTTATGGAGTGGAGTGATGGCCTCGAGGTAACGCGTCCGCCTAGGACGAAGCGACTGAGAGAATCTGAGCGCGCTGGTTCGAATCACGGCTCAGCCGCCGATATTTTCTCCCCCTCCACAAGACCTTGAGTGGTGGTCTGGACGCTAGTCATTCGGACGAGACGATAAACCGAGTTCCGGGCCGTGTGCAGCATGTAAAAGAGCCCATGGCAACAAAAGGGTTGTTCCTGGCAACATTCTGTAGAAAAATCCACTTCGATAGGAAACTTGAAACACAAATAAAACAGCATGCAGGAAAACTGATTTTAAAAAAAAAAGAAGAAAAAAAGGTGGCGCTGTTGTGTAGCGATGCGCTCTCCCTGGGGAGAGCAGCCCGGATTTCACACAGAGAAATGTGTTGTGATAAAGAGAAATACAAATATATATACAAAATACGACTGAAAAGGGAGGAGCGGCCCAACTGATCCTTTCTTAACCTTCCCCAACCCGGCAAAGTCAGGAACCCACTTACATCTGGGTCAGTGGAGTGATGGAATTCTGGAAAAAAAAAAAGTGCCTACATTTCCAGTGACACACTCACTGAACACCACCATGTCGAAACCGGCGGGGAGCCTCGAACCCTGATCACTGGTGAACACTGGATCAATAGTCCAATGTCTAACAACCGACTCTGCCACGACTGACGGCTCTCGCAGTTATAGAAGAAATAAACCCGTTCTGTATTCTGGTGTGCCGCTGCCTGGCCAAATAACATGCATGCAGTTGGAATGCAGAGATGTGCTGTTGGCTATGATTCATCAACTGTACACAGTGCAAGCTGTCGGCGCCACAGCTTCCAGTTACATGTTCTGGATGGCTGGAGATCGCGGGAAAGTAAACATGTCTTTCCCAGTGGAAGAGAGAGAGAGAGAGAGGGGGGGGGGGGGTGACGGAGTAGGAGAGAGATGGGGGAGGAGGGGGAGTGGGGGCCGGGAGAGGGGGGAGCCCGTGAGAAAAGTAGCTGAAAGAGATAAAGAGAGGGGGGGGAGTAGAAGAGAAAGAGTGGGGTGAAGTAGGAGAAAGAAAGTAGAGGAGTAGTAGAGACAGACAGAGAGGAGTAGAAGAGAGAGGGAGGGGGAGGGAAGAAGCTGAAAGAGAGTGAGGGGAGTAGAAGAGAAAGAGTGGGGTCAAGTAGAAGAAAGAAAAGAGACGAGTAAGAGAGAGAGAGCTGAAAGAGACACACAGAGAGAGAGAGAGAGGGGGGGGGGGGGGTAGAAAAGAAAGTAGGATTAATTTAAGTAGGAGAAATAAAGGAGTAGGAGAGAGAGCTGAAAGAGACACAGAGAGAGGGGGGGAGTAGAAGAGAAAGAGTGAGAGGGGGGGGGGTAGCTGAAAGAGACACAGAGAGAGGGGGGGAGTAGAAGAGAAAGAGTGTGGTTAAGTAGAAGAAATGAAAGAGAGGAGCAGGAGAGAGAGGGTGAGGGGGGGGGGGGATGGAAGAAACTGAGAGAGAAAGTGATGGGAGGAGAAGTGCCGGCGATGGAACTGACTGCAGTATGGCTGAAAGCGGCATGCGCGCTTGGATACTGTGTGTCTCAAAGTTTTATTGTTCTTCTTGTTGTTTTGATAGATTTTTATCATAAAGTATCAAATATGAATGAATGTTTACGCAATAATTAAACAATCTACGCCGCTGGCGTTCGTTAGGACTGACGTGGACAGAGAGGGGGAAGGAGGGTGTATGTATGTATGCATGTGTATATGTATGTATCTCTCTCTCTCTCTCTCTCTCTCTCTCTCTCTCTCTCTCTCCGCTGTTATGTATGCTATTTGTGTTGTTTTTTTCTTCTGAAATGTGTTGTTTTTCTGACACCCTTTCATAAGGGGCAATGGCGTAAACATGAATAAATCATTTATTCATCCATTCTCTCTCTCTCTCTACATAGAGAGAGAGAGAGACAGAGAGAGTCAGAGACAGAGACTGGTATGGGTCTTTGGTTGAAGTCACTTGTCATCATGACGGAGCACCGCGGGGTCTCTGATACCTGCCACGCGACGTTCAGCTTCTGCAACTAATGGTTCGGGCTGTCTCGCGTCCACTGATGGGATAACGTAAACGTGGACACACACACACACACACACACACACACACACACACACACACACACACACACACACACACACACACACACACACAAAGTAGGGTAAGTATAGGCATAATGCCGCAGGTATGGAGCATTTTCCCGTCAGTATTCATTTGAAATGGCTTTCCCAGCGAACTTGCCATGTACGCTCCAAACTCGACGGGTGTGGAATTCAATTCCTGGCTTTCTGATTCTTCACTTGTGGGTTTGACCGATCTCTCTATGATCATCAACCCGATTCCAGCATGCTATATCATACATGTACTTGGCGCTGTTCTTTTTCATTATTTCATTTTACTAGTACCCACCTTCAATAATCATTAATATCAATGTTCTGCCTCAGTGTTTTGACCAAAGAAGGTCTTTCGGGTGCGCATGATAAAATCTACAGTATAAATGTTGTTCAGTTGCATAGCCCACTCCCATCCCCACTTTGAAAAAAAAAAAAAGTTTTTCGTGTCTTTTCAAGTCAAGTGGTTCTAGAACATTCCAAGGATGGTTTGGATTACCTTTGACAAGTGACATTTCCTTTCGACCCCTCTCATCTCCACGTCCCTATCTGGCTGATGATTCATTAAATGCGCTGTGTATATCAGTAATGAAGGTCAATGTCAACTTCCCCATGGCTTTTTACAGCCACCAGAGGCAGTGGATTCTTCTTCTTCTTCTTGTTCGTGGGCTACAACTCCCACGTTCACTCGTATGTACACAAGTGGGCTTTTACGTGTATGACCGTTTTTACCCCGCCATATAGGCAGCCATACACCGTTTTCGGGGGTGGCAGTGAATTCATATCCGCTGTGTACATGGCTCGGCATAGGAAGAAGGCAGGGCGCGATCCTTCCCTTCCGCCATATTCAACCTTCCCCACACACCTCAAGTCAGCTACCCACACATTCACACCTGTGTGGAATGCAGGAACACATTCAACCTTCCCCGCACAACTCAAGTCAGGTACCCACGCTTTCACACCTGTGTGGAATGCAGGAACACATTCAACCTTCCCCACACACCTCAAGTCAGCTACCCACACATTCACACCTGTGTGGAATGCAGGAACACATTCAACCTTCCCCACACAACTCGTCAGGTACCCAGGCTTTCACACCTGTGTGGAATGCGGGAACACATTCAACCTTCCCCGCACACCTCAAGTCAGGTACCCAGGCTTTCACACCTGTGTGGAATGCAGGAACACATTCAACCTTCCCCACACAGTTGACGTCAGGTACCCACGCTTTCACACCTGTGTGGAATGCGGGAACACATTCAACCTTCCCCACACACCTCAAGTCAGGTACCCACGCTTTCACACCTGTGTGGAATGCGGGAACACATTCAACCTTCCCCGCACAACTCGCCAGGTACCCACGCATTCACACCTGTGTGGAATGCGGGAACACATTCAACCTTCCCCACACAGTTGACGTCAGGTACCCACGCTTTCACTCCTGTGTGGAATGCGGGAACACATTCAACCTTCCCCACACAGTTGACGTCAGGTACCCACGCAGTCACACCTGTGTGGAATGCGGGAACACATTCAACCTTCCCCGCACAACTCGCCAGGTACCCACGCATTCACACCTGTGTGGAATGCGGGAACACATTCAACCTTCCCCGCACAACTCGCCAGGTACCCACGCAGTCACACCTGTGTGGAATGCGGGAAAATCGGAGTAAAGCGCGGTCTTTCCAAAGGACACAACACGGGACGGGGCCTCGAACCCTAATCACCATGGTGACCACTGGATCTGAAGTCCAGCACATGACCGATTCGGCCCCGGCCCCGGGAGAGCGCGTCGCTACACTACAGCGCCACCCATTTTTTTTTAGCATCATTTTATTCCTGCGTGCAGTTTTATTTGTTTTTCCTATCGAAGTGGATTTTTCTACAGAATTTTGCCAGGAACAACCCTTTTGTTGCCGTGGGCTCTTTTACGTGCGCTAAGTGCATGCTGCACACGGAGACCTCGGTTTATCGTCTCGTTCGAATGACTAGCGTCCAGACCACCACTCAAGATCTAGTGGAGGGGGAGAAAATACCGGCGGCTGAGCCGTGATTCGAACCAGCGCGCTCAGATTCTCTCTCCTCCTAGACGGACGCGTTACCTCCAGGCCATCACTCCACATTTATGTCCGTGGGGGTCACCATTTCCGTTCACGTGCGTCCGTTGTGTTCGTTTCTTTGAGGCTGAACGGCACGGCAGGTGCTCCGAGAGGGGGAAAGGTGTGAAGGTTTGGATGACGAGAAAGGAGTGTTCTGTGACAGGTGATTCATTGCTGATGACCACGGCTCTCCAGCTTTGTTCTCTGCATGGCTGGCTCTGACTGTGTATATATATGTAGATATATATATATATATATATATATATCTCCTTATCACTCAGCTGAGTGATCCGTGTGAGTGACACCCCTTCCTTGTCAGTCACATGGTGTGAGTGACCTCTTCCTTGTCAGTCACATGGTGTGAGTGACACCTCTTCCTTGTCAGTCACATGGTGTGAGTGACACCTCTTCCTTGTCAGTCACATGGTGTGAGTGACACCCCTTCCTTGTCAGTCACATGGTGTGAGTCACCTCTTCCTTGTCAGTCACATGGTGTGACACCTCTTCCTTGTCAGTCACATGGTGTGAGTGACACCCCTTCCTTGTCAGTCACATGGTGTGAGTGACACCTCTTCCTTGTCAGTCACATGGTGTGAGTGACACCTCTTCCTTGTCAGTCACATGGTGTGAGTGACACCCCTTCCTTGTCAGTCACATGGTGTGAGTCACCTCTTCCTTGTCAGTCACATGGTGTGACACCTCTTCCTTGTCATTCACATGGTGTGACACCCCTTCCTTGTCAGTCACATGGTGTGAGTGACACCTCTTCCTTGTCAGTCACATGGTGTGACACCTCTTCCTTGTCATTCAGATGGTGTGAGTGACACCCCTTCCTTGTCAGTCACATGGTGTGAGTGACCTCTTCCTTGTCAGTCACATGGTGTGAGTGACACCTCTTCCTTGTCAGTCACATGGTGTGAGTGACACCTCTTCCTTGTCAGTCACATGGTGTGAGTGACACCCCTTCCTTGTCAGTCACATGGTGTGAGTCACCTCTTCCTTGTCAGTCACATGGTGTGACACCTCTTCCTTGTCAGTCACATGGTGTGAGTGACATCCCTTCCTTGTCAGTCACATGGTGTGAGTGACACCTCTTCCTTGTCAGTCACATGGTGTGAGTGACACCTCTTCCTTGTCAGTCACATGGTGTGAGTGACACCTCTTCCTTGTCAGTCACATGGTGTGAGTGACACCCCTTCCTTGTCAGTCACATGGTGTGAGTCACCTCTTCCTTGTCAGTCACATGGTGTGACACCTCTTCCTTGTCATTCACATGGTGTGACACCCCTTCCTTGTCAGTCACATGGTGTGACACCTCTTCCTTGTCAGTCACATGGTGTGACACCTCTTCCTTGTCAGTCACATGGTGTGAGTGACACCTCTTCCTTGTCAGTCACATGGTGTGACACCTCTTCCTTGTCATTCAGATGGTGTGAGTGACACCCCTTCCTTGTCAGTCACATGGTGTGACACCTCTTCCTTGTCATTCACATGGTGTGAGTGACACCCCTTCCTTGTCAGTCACATGGTGTGAGTGACACCCCTTCCTTGTCAGTCACATGGTGTGAGTGACACCTCTTCCTTGTCAGTCACATGGTGTGAGTGATACCTCTTCCTTGTCAGTCACATGGTGTGAGTGACACCTCTTCCTTGTCATTCACATGGTGTGAGTGACACCCCTTCCTTGTCAGTCACATGGTGTGAGTGACACCCCTTCCTTGTCAGTCACATGGTGTGAGTGACACCTCTTCCTTGTCATTCACATGGTGTGAGTGACACCCCTTCCTTGTCAGTCACATGGTGTGAGTGACACCCCTTCCTTGTCAGTCACATGGTGTGAGTGACACCCCTTCCTTGTCAGTCACATGGTGTGAGTGACACCTCTTCCTTGTCAGTCACATGGTGTGACACCTCTTCCTTGTCAGTCACATGGTGTGAGTGACACCTCTTCCTTGTCAGTCACATGGTGTGAGTCACCTCTTCCTTGTCAGTCACATGGTGTGACACCTCTTCCTTGTCAGTCACATGGTGTGAGTGACACCTCTTCCTTGTCAGTCACATGGTGTGACACCTCTTCCTTGTCAGTCACATGGTGTGAGTGACACCTCTTCCTTGTCAGTCACATGGTGTGAGTGACACCTCTTCCTTGTCAGTCACATGGTGTGAGTCACCTCTTCCTTGTCAGTCACATGGTGTGACACCTCTTCCTTGTCAGTCACATGGTCTGAGTGACACCTCTTCCTTGTCAGTCACATGGTGTGACACCTCTTCCTTGTCAGTCACACGGTGTGAGTGACACCTCTTCCTTGTCAGTCACATGGTGTGAATCACCTCTTCCTTGTCAGTCACATGGTGTGAGTGACACCCCTTCCTTGTCAGTCACATGGTGTGAGTGACACCCCTTCCTTGTCAGTCACATGGTGTGAGTGACACCCCTTCCTTGTCAGTCACATGGTGTGAATGACACCTCTTCCTTGTCAGTCACATGGTGTGACACCTCTTCCTTGTCAGTCACATGGTGTGAGTGACACCACTTCCTTGTCATTCACATGGTGTGAGTGACACCACTTCCTTGTCAGTCACATGGTCGCACGCGCCACTTTGTGTCTCTCCATGGCCTTCGCTTTTTTGACTCACTGGTGTAAACAAAGTGAGTCTATGTTTTAACCCGGTGTTCGGTTGTGTGTGTGTGTGTGTGTGTGTGTGTGTGTCCGTGGTAAACTTTAACATTGACATTTTCTCTGCAAATACTTTGTCAGTTGACACCAAATTAGGCATAAAAATAGGAAAAATTCAGTTCTTTCCAGTTATCTTGTTTAAAACAATATTGCACCTCTGGGATGGGCACAAAAAATATAAAAAAAGAAGCCAAGTTATTTGCAAACTGCATTTACTGTTATATTTATATTTTTTGGATTCTCTAAACTTGGCACTTTCATCTGATATTCTGACCCAACAACAAGAGCAGTCATTATTATCATTTTTGTTCAAACAGGAACTTCTTTTGCTAAGCATGGAAGTTTTATTTATTTTGCAAACCCTTTGGTGCAGATAGTAAAAAAGGGAAATTACTCTGTAATTAATGCTAGGGGACTTAATTTGCTTTACACTGATCTTTCTCATCTTAAACATTACATTTTGAAATCATACTCAATACATAAAAAGCTTGGATTTTTTTTTTTTTTTTTTTTTTTTTTTTTTTTTTTAAGGGTATCACAAGT
>NC_134880.1:56079472-56154472 GCF_041734735.1 Babylonia areolata | reverse complement strand
ATAAAAAAAAGTTCACCTTTTCATCTGAGGTGACAGACTGAAATAGTTTTGAAAATTCAGCTTTCCAGTGAAAGCATGCACTGTTTCTTGTATGTGTGTGTGTGATGATTAGCGGAAGGTGACAGACAGTGATAGAAAAGTGGCTCTTGGGCTTGTAACCTGTGTGGCAGTGAAGTATAACTGTCAAATTGTCTTGTACGAGCAGGAATGTCATGACCATAGGCCTCGCCTTTGCTTTTATCGTTAAATAAACCTATTGACCAAATGAATTATTGTTGGTCGTTTTCAAGCGCATGCAAGAAAATGTGCAGGCCTATCACAACAATTTCAGCTGCGTGTGGTATAGTTTTTGCTTTTAATGTCTGTCATCTGAAGACTGTAATATGTATATCTTTAAAAGAAGATACGCGAAAACATAACACGCTTATGGATTCAGTTCACTACAAACTTCACAGAAAAAAATTCGAACTTGACTTTGCACTTCGTGTTCTGATCTGATTTCTCACTTCGCATTCCTGTCTAATGCATGGTTTGTGGCCAGAGATACCAAACTGGATAACAGCAGATGCAGTCATACATGCATGCGTGTGCAAATGCATGTTTTGTGTGCAAGCATATCATTATTTTTTAAAGTATTGTTTTAAAATGTTGATGTGAATTTGAAAAAAAGCATGGAAATGAGCTTTGTAGAAAAAAAAATATCAGTATCTAATTTTACTTTTCTGTGTTATACGAGCATACTCTTCACTGAGCCCAATGCTCTGCTTTTATCAGAGACTGGTATTAGTTTATATTTGAACCAATAGCAAAGTGGTCACTGGTTTTTCCGCTGCAATCATAATTCATTTACAGCTTTGTGACGGACTGTGACTCTCCAACTGGGACGCTAGATTGTACTGGCTCTTAGTGCTGCAGCCTTGGGGGACAGTTGGAATTTGGGGACCATCCCTATTATATGCTGACTGTTTTAAAGCTCACTTGACCGAGAGAGTGGGGTGAATTAACTTGGGCAAGACACTCTGGCGTCCGTCGGTCACGAATTGCCATGGATCAGCGACTTGGGAGACACTGATCAGTTGTGGCGGGAGCGGTACCTGTTGTGGCCGTGCAGACCGATGTGGGAATAACAGTCCAGGTCACAGCGGCTGCACCTGGAGGTGGTGTCTGTGGAATGAGTTTGTTGGCTGTTTCTGCGTCTCACTCTTTGTTCGTCTGCCGCAAGCTGAAGCTTCTGTTCCACTCTGCGCAGACCGCGGTTCAGCTCCTGTCTCCCGACGCGAGCGGCGATTCTGTGCGAGGTCTGACCGGGCATCGATTGAAAACTGAACTCTCCACAACAATGAAATTTAGCCCAGACAATCGGGACAGCAGTTGGCTCTTCAGCATTTCTGATGATCGAAGTCAGATACGACTGACAATCAAGTATCTGACTATCATGTATCATACATACTAATTCCTATTTGCACGACAACGGCCACTTGCCTCCAAAATAAACATGCACCAAATCCTTGGACAGACAGAAATGTTAAACCATGCACACACACTTCTTTCAAATAACTGAAGCACAAAACACCAGATCAGTTTTCATAATGCGTTTAATATTTTCTCAACGTGTCAACATAACTCACTGAACGAGAATAAAGCACTTTTTTTTTCTCCTTTTAAAACTGTATATAGTTATCACTCAGTCTTCAGAGTTTGTTAATTCTGATAACCTCACATTTTTCTTTCATCCAGTTTTCATTTTCTCTTCCCCCCTTGACCTACCCAAACCATTTTTTTCCCCAAAATGGTACTGTCCAGAAAAATGAACACAATAAAGAGCTTGATACACTAGCATACTCAAATAATTCATAAAAAACAGAATAATGATTAAAAATGAGTGATATTCACAAATAAATCAATAAATAAATCAATCTTCTGCTTTGTGGTTATAACTCACATATTAAAGAGATTTTATGTGTATTAATGACCATTTTAATCCTGCCATTTAGGAAGCTGTACTCACTTTCATGCAACCACTGTACATATTGACAGCTTCAAAAGTATTTCACTTCGAACAAAACAGAACAAAGAAAAATGTCATCAGCACAATATTTATAAGTACACGATTTTGATCAAACTGACAGAAACAAAATTCGTTTATTTGGGCACAAGGAAAAGAACACTGAACTGGAAGGGCACTGATAAATAAATAAATAAATATACTTCTTTTTTTTTAAAGTAAAAAGAAAAGCAGAGAGAGGAGAATGGCTTGTAACGTTTGAGTGTGAAGAGAAGATAGTTTTAAAAACTATATTCAATGTTTAAGGTCTGTTCTAAAATTTTGAACTGTATAAAAGAGAAAAAGATCTGTTCAAATGGAAACAGCCCTAGACAGACACTTATCTTTAAGGTAGGTTTCTGTTTTTCTGTATCTTTTGTTAACTTATGTGTCAGCCGATTAACCAGCACTGGCTTCAAGTTATGTGCCTTACCTTAACTTGAAGAACAAAAGGGTATTGTTTATCTTTGATCCAATTTTACTCACATAATCCTTTTCTACATGAAAACGTGCGTGAAGATTTAATCCCTCCCCTCACCCCACAAAAGGATGGTTCTTTGCACTAAAAATATGGAGACAGGTAAATAAATAAAAATTCTATTTGAGGTAAATGTTTACAGGATTTGATTACACTCATTATATTAGATTAGCGTTTTCACCACAGCCATTAATTAAATGAATGCATTATCTATATGTATCTGCGCAAACAATTCTTAGTGTGTCTTTACATGAACACATATAAAATATGCCTGTGTATTTCCAAACAAAGCAAAAGAAAAATATCTTCATCTGCTGCTTAGATTCTCGTAAAAGTATGATTATGAACAGTCAAAAATATATGTACACACACAGATGCACACTCAAACGTATCTTATCAGACTGATTTCAAATAGGATCAGACACACACTATCAAACCTTATTACACTGATTTAAATCAGATTTCCTATTGTCTCTCTCACATACAGACAGAACACGGAAATAGAAAGTCTTCATTTCAGAAGCCTACTCTGTATATTTTATAAGCACTACTGCGTACATAAACAAATATAATGAGGGTGACCTGCAAATATTTAAGAATGGACAGTTTTTCAATTACAATGCTTCAAAAGTTTGGTTACAAAATATAACAATACTTAAGAATCAAACTTTCATTTGAATACAAAAAGTTAATAAATGAAATAAATAGTCAAACCACAATTTAATACTGGGTGCACTTGCTCTGTCCATGCTACCACTCTGCAAATATCCCCAAAGCAACTGATGACAATGATGTTTAGTTCTGTAAGTGTAAATCAATGTTCCATGGTTCAGCAGTATTTAACTATCTCACACACCCTCTATGCTGACTTGCTAACATTTAAAAAAGAAGAAATTATCATTCTCCAAGTCAGATGGAACTTCACTTGGTGTGTTTACTTGTCAATCGAGACAGTCTGGGGATGGTTGTGTGAGTGTGGATGGTTAGAAAACATGACCACAAAACCCATACGAGTTTCAGTTTCAGTTTCAGTAGCTCAAGGCGGCGTCACTGCGTTCAGACAAATCCATATACTCTACACCACATCTGCCAAGCAGATGCCTGACCAGCAACGTAACCCAACGCGCTTTGTCAGGCCTTGGGGGAAAAAAAAGAAGAAAAAAAGATACCATGAATCTATGCAAAGTGTATGCATATGTCATGAAAAACAAAAGTTTAAAGATGGAGAAGGACTGTGAGAAAGACAGACAGAGAGACAGACAGACAGAGGGGTGCAGAAATCCTTAAAAGATACTCTGTGATCATCTGCCCTGCCTTGGGGAATTGGGAAAGGGACATGAAGCAAACTTCAGTTAGGTCCTCAAGTCCCTCTGGTTTCAAAGAGGTGGCTTTCCTCCTCCGCACATGGAGTACTGGCCTCAAAACATGGATCCTGTTTATTGTTGCTTGTAGTGCAGCCCACCACACAGTGCCATATCAGGACTGTCAAACCATACAAATGCTCCATGGCATGAACACAAAACTGTCACATACACACACACAAACCAAAACAACAACATTAAAATAAACCTACAAAACACAGTTCATGATGCATTATCTTAACCATTCAGCTCCTTAGGGCAAGTAAGACTAGGCTATGCTGAGGACATCATCCATTCTGCTTAATCTGTCATCCCCAGATTACAAAAAATCATAAGAAAAACAACAATACTTCAAAGCCTAAAAAATAAAATAAAATAAAATAAAAGAAAAAAAAGAAAAGAAAGAAAGAAAAAAAAGCACCTCCATGTAGGCAAATAACACTGCAGAATGGACAGCTAGTGCCCATCCCAAAACAGCACAGATAGTGCATCACATACTGTGGAAAACAGAAAAAATGCGTCAAGGCTTGCTAAAAAAAAAAAAAAAAAGAAAAAAAAGAAAGGGGAAGGGACTGGGATGGCAGAAAAAGAAGACAACAGTGAAGGAAGAAGAAAAAAATAAAAAGCTAGCACAGAATTTCTGGAAGGCAGGGACACTATTCAACCTGAAAGACCCTCTGGCATCCCATAGGTGGCACATGGACCCTGAGCTCTGGACACTGTAGACATGTCTACCACCAGTACAGCCACTTCCACACCTGACAAGTTCTTCATTGAACTGTTATATTACACACCAAAATCTAGTTTGCATTTCAAATATCAACAAAAATGGTCTTATTTGTCATTTTGTAGTTTCTTCTTCTTCTTTGTTCGTGGGCCACAACCCCAACGTTCACTTGTATGTACATGAGTGGGCTTTTATGTGTATGACCGTTTTTACCCCACCATGTTGGCAGCCATACTCCATTTTCTGAGGTGTGCATGCTGAGTATATTCTTGTTTCCATAACCCACTGAACGCTGACATGGATTACAGGACTTTTAACATGTGTATTTGATCTACTTGCGTATACACACAGAGCAGGTTCAGGCACTAGCTGGTCTGTACATACGTTGACCTGGGAGATCGGAAAAATCTCCACCCTTTACCCACCAGGCACTGTTACTGAGATTCGAACTCAGTACTCTCAGATTGAAAGTCCGTTTTAACCACTCGGCTATTGTGCCCATCTGTAGTTTCTGAAAGGTGAAAAGCTTTCCCAGTCTGTGTCACTTGTGTGGTGCAGTGTTGCTGATCAAGAGTAATACATCACATACTTAATGCAAACACACACACATACACAGTATATATACAGTGTATATATATATATATATATATTTATATATATACATTTATACATATACAAAAATAATGGGCGTCTACTCAATGTAATATTTATACATATACAAAAATAATGGGCGTCTACTCAATGTAATATTGCTTTCTTCTCTGAGCCAATTTCAACAGCTTCAAAACATTTCACTAAGCATCAACTTGCTCATGAAGACACACAAAAACCAAAAGAAGAATATGATTCACTCCTACCAGACTCACATCCACACAAACATGCAGATATATAAACCAATTAAGCATAACACTAAAACAGATCAAGCAAATGTGATAGCCAGATAAAAAACAAGATCAATGCTTTCACCTAAAAAATAATTACAAAATTGCAGTTCATTCCAGTTAGCTGCTTTGAACTCAAAATAAATAAACAACAACTTGTGTAGATTCCAGGTGGATTACTGCAAACTAAGTAAGCTGAGCCAGGAAAATGCAAAGTATACAGCTCAAATACCAGTGTCATATAGCATCTTCAATCTGAATTGTTAATCTGAACTGGAAAATCTTCAGATATTAGCACACCACTAAAATATCTTGCATTAGAAACCCCCTATAACCCACCTCGCCTCCCCTCCAAAAAACAACAACAAAAAACCACACACCAAAACATCTTTGATCAAGTCATAAACCATGTCCAGTTTTATCACAAGGCACATTCATCACATCATTATCCGGTAACAGAACCCAAACCCATGTCATTTGCCTATATATGTATGTATATACATGAAAGCGTCACAGCTAAGTTCACAATTGTCAGTATTTGTCTGTATTAATGAAGTACAGTTGTGATTTTGAACATAATGAATCCATTCATATATCCACCCATCCAAAAAAGATTCATATGGGTAGAGTAAAGCATGCAAACACCTAACACTAGCAGTCAAAACCACACTTAGTTCCTGCTAAAAAAAAATAATAAAATTTTTTTTTTAAATTTAAAAAGAAAAAAAACACCAAAAAAACAGCCCCTCCCCCCCCTTCCCCTTTCCCAAATACTCCATCAGTTAATATCATCATAATCAACAACAGAACTTATTTTACTTGCAGAATCTGGATTCCTCCAGTGCTGGCATTGATCCAGCCTCCATCGTGAAAACTTCCCCAGGCAACTGAAGCCTTGCAAATGGACTACGCATAGCTCCATACATGCAGGGGAGGGCCCTACAGTTCCACTCCTTTGGTCAGTTTCTGTGGTTTTCCTCACAGCAATGCTTCTCTGATTTTTCTCCTGCAGATGCTGAGTTTCATGAACCAAAATCTACCTTGGCCCTCTTCCATAAAAAAAAAATCTTGTGACCAGCATTTTTATCAAACTCACCCTCTGCTAACAGTCTGAGTGGCTGCGAACACCCAACAAAAATGAGGGATTATTCAACCACCAAACATCCACAAGGCAACATGCACATGATGTGATCACAGGATGTAAAGGTCTTGCCCCTGAAAGGTGAAAACCCCCATGAATCTGGATGCCTGAAACAAGTTTTGAGAGGAACCTGAAAACTTGCACAGCAAAGTAAAAAAAATAAATAAATAAATAAATAAATAAAAAGGAAAATAAAGATTTCTGCTGGTAAAGATCTTTTTATCGTATTTTTTCATATCATTGATACATCATGATAGCAGATTCATGACATAATCTTCATGTTTCTGTCATGACTGTGACAGTGCCAATAGTTCCTGCCTGGCTTTGACCAAACAAAAAAAAAAAAAAAAAAAAAAAAAAAAAAAGAAAGAAAAAAAGTTGGTCAGAGACATGTCATCATGAGGTAGTAATATCGTTGTAGTAGAAATAGTAGAACAGCATGGTAACCGTGACTAGAATCCTCTCTTCACATATTCTGTCCTGTGTCTGCATTTGCTGAAAGTGCGTGTGAACGAGGAGGAGAGTGGTCGCCAGGCAATAATGTACACGTCTGTCACATCAAACGGACTCTAGTCTGTTGTGCAGCTTGGGCAGGAAGACAATGAAAGGTTGTTTTGATTCCTACAGGTAAATATGCAAGTCATTTAACTTTAAAAGTCATTATCTAAAAAAGAAAAATTCTGATGAGAGAACCAGTTTCATGAAAAATCAAACCAGGAGCCAGACCAAAAAATAAAGAAAAAACTTTGCCTTGAGTTATAACTGTATTAACATTTTTGTCAGCAGAATTCTCATTGTGAAAATGAGGCTGCTCCTATCCCATATGTTGTATTTCCTTTTTCTTTCTGCAAGTATATTTCTTTCATTATCAAATTGGATTTTTTTTAAACAAAATTTTGCCAGGGCACCTCTTTAGTTGTCATGGGTTCTTTAACATGCACTAAGTGCATGCTACACATGGGACGTCAGTTTGTCGTCTCATTCAAATGCTAGCACCTAGACTATCACTCAAGGACTAGAGGTGGTCCAGACAGGATTTTAACCCATGGACACTGATTTGTCCTGGTGCATTACCACTAGGCCAGTGCTCCACTCTTAGGAAGGTACTCCTCAACTGATGGACAGTACAAGACAAAAGTAACTGTGCCAGGTAGATTGCCTTGTGATGGAATGAGGGAAAGCCAACGTGTAGATCAATCCTTGTTGTTGGCCTTGGTGTACTCTCTTCCTCCAAGTTCCTTCCATCAGATCAAACAAAGGTCATCAACATCATATGGACCTTCTTATTTTCCATAGCACACCATATAATCAGCAGACCTAAAATAATTTACACTCTACAGTACATATGATATTCTATAAAATAATCCATTTTGGTAGGTGGAAGAAAAACACAAGAGAATCTTATGCTGATAGTGGTGGGGTAAATGGAAAAAAAAAGAGAGTAGAAAGCTGATATTATACACTGACATCATGTTAGGGTGGGGGCTGAGGGGGACAAGAATAGAGCTGAACAAGAAATCAACACAAAAATAACAAAACACAAGAGTTCAACAGAGCAATACAACACAACATCATAAATTTGTTTTCACGTTATGTCCCTGCACCACTAATAATTCAGCAATGCTATCTTTCAATTTCACCACTGATATCTTTGCAGACAGTACGAATTCTATCAACAAGACCGTTCCTTTTCAACCTGCCATTTTGCTCTGCGAACTCATCTGAACAGGTATTTTTTGTTCTCCTTTGTTAGGACTTCTCTCTCCTCCAAATCATCCCTCACCTGTTGACATGTTTCTTCAACAACTCAAGCTGAATTTCATATGAAAATATCAACAGAAATAAACATCAAAATACTTAAAGAAACGATTAAATGAATAAAAATAATAATAATAATAATAATCAGGGTTGAGCCTACCATAACATAAATGTTCTTTTTCAATTAAACACAACATGTATAATAACAAAAAAAAACCCACATAATTATTTCAACAATTATGCACAAAAACACAGTGAACTAAGGAAATAATACTTTTTCATGTGCTCCATAACTTAGTTATTCAGTTCACATAACATGAAGTATATGAAAGCAACAAAGAAGAAGATCTAGCACTTATCATTAACTTGTACCAGTATATTCACAAACTGAAGGACAACATGCTTATTTACACCTTACATAACGAAGAAAAACATAATTCCACACAGGCATGCGCTATGAAGGCTAATTAAAGTGAATGCAGCAGTTCAGCCAATTCACAACACAGTGTGTCATTTTTTAGTACAAATAAGCATTGCAGAACACACACACTACAAATCTGTACAATTATGCAGCGACGCAATAATTGAATAAGTAAGTGTACAGTGAACACAAAAAGTTATCAATGATGATTCTACAGGACATCAAGAGTAACGCAAACAAATTTTCACCTATTCAGCATAATAATATATAACTCATACTGGCAACACAGAATGTGTACTGGATGAGAAGGGTGGAATCTGCTTGTGATAAAGCTTTGTCATGCTAGCTAGGCTGCATGAATTGATCACAGCAACACTGTTTGGTTTAACAATGCTCCAATTTTATGGAATTAGGACAGTAAGGAACTCTCTCAATGCTACGCAAACGGCGCTGCTATGACCAATCATGCAACCCAGTCACTGATACAACTTTCATCGTTCAACAGGTTTCTCTCTCTCTCTCTTATTTTTTTTTTTTTTTTAAACCAGCAGACCATTGGCCTTACTACTGATGGAATGCAGGTACAACCGATTTTCAATACATTTTCTCATGTTCTCACTAACTTATTAACAAAAATGAGCCATTTCAAACATATTCCCCCAAAAAGGAAGAAGCCTAAATAATGGACAGAAATAATGAACCAAAATAAACATTAATGCATCAACATGGCACAAGAACAAACAGGATTACATCAAAGACACCAACAAACTGATACTTTTTTTTGGGGGGGTCAACAACAATATACATTGAGAACACAGCAGTTCTTGTAGCTTAACAAACTGATCAATGTTCTGTGCATTAGAATATCATCTAACATAATCTTTTTTTTTCTTTTTTTTTTTTGCAACAGAAAAAAGTAAGTACATGTAAAAATGTGCATGTGTGTTCCAGTGAGAGTGTTATTATTATCATCATTCTTATTGCTGTTGTTGCTGGTTATAGTCCAGCCAACCAAAACACAGCTTTATCAGGACTGCCCAACTGCACAAATGTCCAACCGCGTTAAACATAAAACTGTCACACACACACACACACACAAATCATTAAGATAAACCTATATAAAAAAAAGAGTTCATGAACACATTAATCTAATCATTTAGCTCCTTAGGGCAAATAAGATTAGGCCATGCTGAGGACGTCAGCCATTCTACTTTATCATCCCGCCCAGATTTATAGAATTAATTATAAAAAATAAAATAAAATAAAAATTAAAAAAAAAAAAAAGGAAAAACAACAACAATCTTTAACTCACTCCATGCCAAGAGTTTTTGCCCTTGCCAATCCCTGAAAACCCAGGGTTTGTATAGGATGGGGAAAAAAATTGTAAAAAAACCAAATAAACACCCAGACAATTGATATTTAGTATATGTATGCAAGGAATGTTGTTCCATATGTGTGCAAAAAATCAAAGTATTTACTCACCGTCTTGATGTTGATCGCGGTATCCATATTTAGTGTATTTTTTAGCATTTGTGCACCCATCAGAAAGGTACACCAACATGTTCCACATCACATTCTAACACTATTTGAGGAACTGAAGACCTAGTGCATGCAATGAAGTATGAACAGGTGGTGAACAAAGTTGAAATTCACTCATACAAGAAAAAATATTGTCTCTACGTAATGAAAATCAAAGAACAAAGAAAAAAACTCAACCGGCTGGGTGTTGACTGGCCAGTCAGCTGACAAACCTGGTATGCCAGTGAAGGGATGTGCAAGAGGGAAAAAGGAAAAATTGTCAGTCCAATCACTGGTGAAAACACTTGCAAAATCGTCCGTTTCCTCAGTGGTTTCGTCGTCTGTGTCTGTCTCATCTGCTGGCACATGTTCTCACTTTCCTCTCCATTGTAAACACTCTCTTCAGTGGCTGAATCTGTTTCTAGTTCATCGGGATCTGGTTCAAATTAACTGTCCGAAGAATCAACATTATCTCCTTCGACATCAGAGCCTTCAGTTTGGATCATTTCCAAAGCATCTTCGACGCTGAGTAACATTTCACCTCTCCGACCGTGTCGAACACTTCGCCGTGACGCCATCTTGTCAAACAACTTACAAAGCTGACAGGGGGCACGCTTTGTTATCAAGTGCGGTTGAGCTTATCGCGACACACACGCAGCGTGTGTGAATGAAAAGCTGACCAGAGGTGACGTAAGATATCACATCTGCTTTTGATTTTCGCATCCGACGCGTCACTCCGACAGCACGACTTTTTAAAATCCAAGTCCGCATATGCGGACATTGGCATCCAACGCTTTCTCCGATGATGTCCGCATATGCGGACAATGGCAGCGAGTGAGTTAAAGCCAAACAAAAAATATATATAAATGGCCAAAAAGGCAAATAACACTGCAAAATGGACAGCTAATGCCCATCCCAGTGTTTACAATTTCACTACCTAATTGCCAGAGCAAAACAATACTGATAGTACATCACAGACTGCAGAAAAGAGACAAAATGTGTCAAGGCTTGCTTGAAAAAAGAAAGGGGAATGGACAGGGAAGGCAGGAAAAGGAGACAACAGTGAAGGAAGAAAAAAGGCAGAAATAAAAAGAGCAATAGAAAAGAAGAAATTTCTAGCACAGAATTTCCAGAAGGCGGGGATGCTGTTTATACTCAAAGACCCCTGGCATCCCACAGGGGACAGTGAGAATGTCTGAGTGTTTGTCAGTGTACTTCCAAGTGACTGCATGTATACATGTGCCTTTACACATACATTTCTGATTAAAATGAAATAATAAAAAAAACAGCATACATATATCACTGTCTCTAGTCCCAAACCGGGTTTGGTCAAGGGTGCTGCACTGCTGAATGCATCATCAACATTCTCCATTTCTGGAGCCAATCCGAGATGTGCAGTTCTTCCAAGGCGTAAGTCATCACACATTCCAGGAAGACGTTAAAGAGTGCAGCATGTAAAAGACAACCTTGACAGACCCCAGCTGGTGTGGAACCAGTCTCCAACAGTTCTTTAATGAGACCTGCACTGTTGCCTGTTTGATGGTGCTCATCAGCTTTTGGACCATGTTTTACTTCTTCACAGTTGCCCACAGTGCCTCATGCCACACATGGTAACCGTTCTGTTGGTGTTGGCTATATTTCTCAAACAGAACATGAAGGTTGTAATCTGTTCTGTGGTGCTTTTCCCACTGCAGAACCCAGCTTATTTTTCTGCCACGACTTCTGCCTGTGGTCTGAGTCTGTTCAGGATAACTGCATCACATGAATACATGTTCTCACAGACATATATACATGTTATTAAGCCCAGTTCTGGGCTTGTATATCTATGTTTGTATGCGCTCGTATACACCGAGAGTGATATAAAGAAAGTGATGCAAATATAGAAAAAAGAAAAAAAGAAGTAATGGCAAAATCCTGCCCATGGATAACAAACAAGTGAATGGTGTGCTCTCACCACCTTTTTGTGACCAGTTGTTAAGAAAGCATACACTCACCCAAAATTAAAATAAGAAGAGATATATACATGGAAATAAAAAATCCAATTTGATTAAGAAATGACTCAATTCTGTGAGACACTGAAAAAATCTTCTCTTTTTTGTGTGGCAGTTTGGGATGACTGTTGTTTCAGCGATATCAATAGCTCTTTCTCTCTCTGTCACTCACTCAGGAACAAACTGGAAACTGGTACAACCCTAACAGTGACACCCCAACACATTCATGCACAACATGTAGTGATACTAAGCCTCAAAAAGGAAGCTGCAACCACAAGCAGAACTGCATGGAAAATTATAGCACTTTTTACTCTTTGAACAAGAAGGAAACAAATTGTTAATGACATTTAAAACAGGAGTCAAAAGTAACAATTTTTGTAACATGCACTTGTTTTGTGCCCATGTCACATGTGAAATTTGCAAAAAGGCAGTTAGCTGCAAGACCAACCAGACAACAATTTCTGTGATTTGTAATTTGTATGGATCAGGATTTTCCCTCAATCTAAACATATCTTCACAGGTAAACACTGGTTATTACATCAAGAGAACCATTATTTGTAGAAGACCCAAAGACCTTATAACAGGCTCAAACCTTTGCTGGTATCATATAAACAAACAAACAAAAAATCGGTCTTGAGTTTTGTTTATCGAAACATTGTAGCGTTTCTTGGAAAAAAAAAAAAAAAAAAAAAAAAAAATCTGACTTGAACTTCAATGAGAAAAAAAGAGAGGAGGGGGAGGGTTGTGGGGACCAAAACGAAGTAGGCCCAACCCAAACCATGAAGCATCAAGTGTCCTGACATTTGACATTGCTGCTTTTAGTCCAGCCATCCACACATGGCTGTATCAAGACTGCAAAACTAACTATTTTAAAAAATCAATCATGCTTCCAGCTCAAAATTCTATCACAGTTTTTCAAGAATGAGGCTTAAGAAAAAGCACTGCATGTGAAAAATTAAAAATATTTCATTGAAAACAAAAACAACCCCCCCCTCCCCCACAACATTAGGAAGGGACAACAAACAAGCAAATCCCCCCCCACCCCCCCCACCCCCCCCCACCCACACACACACACTCCCCAAAAAACAAACAAAACAAGCTGGGAACAAATTATGTCCCAAGACATATTTATGAAAAAACTTTTTGTAATGTATATATATATATATATATATATATGTAATGTATGTTTGTCCTCTCTTCATGTGAAAATAAGACAATTAAATTGACAAAAAATCAATCAACAACAGAAGAAAAACACTGAAAGAAACAACTATCAGACACATAGCTCACAGTATCAACAATACAATTTCTAAAACTCTTTCTGAAAGTTATCAGACCAACTTTTATGTTAAACAAGACATAAAAAAGAAATTGAAAAAAAAAACTACATTCAAAATCAAATAAACCCAATCCCTCTACATTTTATTCTTTTACACAATCATTGTTCAATGTTTTTTTAAGAAATGAAATTTGTGTACATTAAACATTTCTAAAAAAATAAAATCATGAGGCTCAACAGGCTTGCTGGTTGAATCAGAGTGTGTGTGTGTGGAGGGGGGCGGGGAGGGGGGGGGGGGTAACCAACAGAGAAAACTCCAAACTCTTCTCTGACAGTAACAGAATCTGCACAGTCATCTATCTACTTGCAGTGGTAATAAGCAAGTCGAGACTGACTGTTTTGACACAGCAGACAATCAACAAAATATCTATTGCTACACAGCTGACCAAAAAATGAAAGAAAACAGGCCATTCCTGGTATACGTATGCATCATACACATGGCTGTTTGCTCCAGTTTCAAATACGAAAACATGGAAACAGAAGGAGGAACAAGTCAAGTAACATCAAATTATGTTATTTTAAAATATATATTTGCAGTCATGAAAATATTATGCTTAATCTGTGACTTGCATAGGCCAACAAAACAAGAGTGGCAATAATTATTTCCTCCAAGCTCTTGACTTTAGTAAACAAGGTGGATTCAACCTGACTAACACACAGACTAAGCACAGGTCTCACTTTATCATGGGCTTTATCGTGTTATTGTGCTGTTGAAATACAGCTGATTTATAAACAATTTGCCCCGATTCAAGTATACATTAACAGCAGCTCCAGTAGCATTCTTTTTCTAACAGATAGGGGGAAAATCTGAATATCCAGAGGAAATACAGATATATAAATGTTAAAATCTTTCCTCTGGATATTTAGATTTGTACGTCTAATACAATACATTCCTGTGAATTAAATTCTGGTTACTGTGCCTGGGAAGAAAATGTTGCGACACTCCAGCACCACATAATTATTAATTTTTATGCAGTAACTTGCATAATTATGATCAACAGATTAATCAAAGTGAATTTCACCACAAAATTTTACATCAGTGTTATTGATGCACCACAAGGTGGTTGCTGTTTTTTTTGTGTGTGTGTGTGTAGGGAGTTCATGCTCATCAAGGGATCTTTGTCTATTGTTTCACCTAAAGCCCAGCACCGACACCATCATCTGCTGTATGAAAAACAGCACTCAAAAGTTAAAACACACATAGGACTCTTACCACAGTTTGGGATCACCTTGTTTTATATGTATGTTGTGTAAAACAAAATCAGCTGGGCAACTGAACACCATACATTCTATAGCTTTACACATTTCTGACTTAACCAAAGTCTTAACTAAGGGCTTTGGGGATGATAAAAAATATACTCCTCTAGTATGAATTCATAAAACTGTTGTTACTGCTAAAAAAAAAAACAACCCCAGAAGAGTTAAGTAACTCACCATAACATTATTAAAAAAAAATTAAGTTGAATAGCTTTCTTTAATGACATGTCTAACATACTGTATGTTCATTCAAAAATAACACACATGCACACACACACACACACACAAAATGGCACGAACACACACAAAACTGTTTTCAACAAGGGTAAAAAATAAAAAATAAAGACTTGAATAGATAAAATTTTGATTTGAGACTTTTCAACAATATTAATCATAAAATTCATATTTACGCCTTTTTAACCAACCAACCAACCAACAAAAACAACAACAAACAAACAAAAAATCAGGGAAATATCAAGCAGCAGGTGATTTTCAAAGATGATACAGCGCCATCAAATAATCATTCTGGCATTTTGTTGCATGCTTGTTTTTTGTTTTTTTTCTCTCTCTCTCTCTCTTTTTCTTTCTGTCAATCAGGAACTGATGACAATGGGAGAAAAGATTTAAGAACTGACAGATGAATTACCACCACCACAACTAAAACAGTACAACTGCAACAAGGACCACAAATAAGACATTTCAGATCATATCAATTTAACATCCAAATTTTATTCCAATCAAGTCAAAATAAACATCTTTTTCTTTCAATACAATCATAGTAAACAAACACTGAAAATTAAATACTTGTGGGAAAAAAATCTAGATCACATTTATTTAGTTTCATATAACAAGTGTGAACTCATAAGAGTCATATATCCACTCCTATTTACTCAATACTCTTTATCACCTTGAAACAATAGCAGCTGATACTAGTGATAATTATTAGACAGCCACACACATAACTGACTGCTCATACTGCAACATACAGTGACAAGCAAACAGGATCAGAAGGAGCGGATCTATGAGTCTACAGAGACCATGATATGGATGCCATGACATAACAATGGCCACCACTTTTTACAATACAAATGATCAACAAAAACAGCAACAAAGGAAACGGTGGGGATGGGGTTGGATGGGAGTACTGGAGAGTCAAGGAAAGGGGGTATTTTCCAAATTTCCTTCTATATATTGTTTTTGTTTTTTTTCTGAAAGTTGTTTTTCTAAAATATCACAACAGCTGTTTCAAATGCACAATACATGTAGCATACGAGATGTATCAGCTCTAGCTCATGGCAGATTCCTGGGTATACACAAACTTACTTCTTTTAGATTCCCTTACCCCATCCACACCATAATTTGAGCCAAGAGAGTGCACATTTAATATTGATGAGGATGCATGTCAACTGAAAAATCGACTGGACAAAGCACATTCTTCTTGTTCATTACTTTTCCTATCACTCGCTCACTGAAACACACAACAAAAAACAACAACAGATTTATATCTATAGTTTTACAATGAACACATTTATATTTATAGTTTTACAATGACGGAGCAAGAGAAAGAGGGAGAGGGAGTCCGAGAAAAGAGTGGGTCGGGTGGGCAATGTGTTGGAGGAAGACAGAAAGGTGGTTCTGATGAAGCACTATTATTTTGTATAAGTTTCAATCATATTGTTCTGCTTATTGCTGCTTACTTGTTCAAAACACTGAGAAAAATGTAACGTAATCAGAAGACGAATTTTGTTTTCCTGAATGAAAAAGGAAACTCGTTTGCTTTACTTTTGATTGTTCATTCTTAATGAAGTATGTTTACAATATTAAGGACAGCTCAAAAAAATTTTTTCAAATAATATAATTTGTACTCCTTTTTTTTCTTTTTAACAAATGGAGTAACATAACCCACACTGGTATTCTGGTGCCCTGTACAAATGCTAATGTCAACTCGTTCAAGTCAATGTTTCGAGATTTTGGTCACATTAATTTTTTTTTTTTTTTTTAATTTCAAAGTTGAAGGTCCCACAGCCTTTTAGGGCCATAAGGGCAGTGAATTCATATCCACTGTATCTAGGGGTTGGCACAGGAAAGCAGGTCCAATTCTTGCTTTCTCCGTGTTAACCTTCCCTAACCAAAGTTAGGTATTCATCCACAGCTGGGTGGAGTGCAGAAAAAGGGAGTAAAATCCCTTTTCCAGGGACACAACACCATGCTGAAACAGGGCCTCGAACCCCGATCACTGGTGAAACTGGACCACAAGTCCAATAGATACCGACTCTGCCATGGCGCCTCCTAAAGCAATGCTGCTTCTGTTGAATGTTTCTTAGGCTGGTTAGTTGCTTTGCAAGCTGCACACAGACTAAGAGCACCCAACACAAGACACTTGGCCACATCCATCCATGAAAAAAAAAAAAAAAAATCAAGTAATATATGAATGTATTACATGTGATGAAAAGCACAGCCCACTGTCAGTGAAAAAAAAAAAAGAAAAACGAAAAAAAAAAAAACAACAACAGAAGACAGTAACTCAGAAATCTGTGAAAAAAAAGGTTGGAAAGTGTTCCTAGGCTATGGTAGATAAAAATTTCAATACCTTTTTATTCATTTATCCATTGACTAAACGCAGATATTTCACATTAAAATGAGATTTATCTCAAGTATAAAAACAAAAATAAGGTAAGTACATGGACCAAAATATTTTTAGGCTGTAATTGTACCATCAGTGCACAACAGCTCCAAGGTGGGGAACCATGTGTTTGTATTCCATTACTATAGACTATAGTACAGAAAGTATGTACATACAGTACAGAGCAAAAACTGGAGAAAGATTATTTTGCAAGCTGGGAATGGGGGAAGAGGGGGGAAAGAAAAAGGTTCAGCTAGCTCTGTTGATCATGCTAAGTTCTATGATCTCTAGTTCATCATGGGTAAGTCATAATTCAGTAGACAGCACTATATCTTCTCTCTGCATTACCATTTCTGATGTCAAGGAAGTGTTTCAAAAAGTCAATAAGTTATGTTTTAGCACCAAAACAGATGCATGTTTACACACACACAAAACAAGGTACGCTAAATTTTATGTTCACAAACATACAGTATACACAGACGATCATGTTTTTGCACACACAAACCACATTCTAATAGTATTTTGTTTTCAGATTGTGACATATGATACTGATAAAAGAAATGAAAAATGCACACAAACCACCACCTATTATGAAAACTGAAACAGAAAGCTGTGTCAAACCATGTTTATGATAAATAAGGAAAGAAGGAAAATAATTCTCATGATGATGAAAATGTTCACATCTCATTCTCACAAGTCTTACTCAGAAAAAAATATTAAAAAAAAAAAAAAAATCAAAAAAAATCACCCATACAAAAAAAAAATTTTAACAAAAAAAAAAGACTTAATCTTATAAATTCTCATGAACTTTGATCTCAATATTTTACAAACTGATCACAATAGTTAATCTTAACTATGTACCAGTGCTTATTTCCAATTCTGCAGCTTTTAAAGTTCTGCAGATTTGAGTTAGAAGTCTGTGTCTGGACCATCATTCAAATTCAAATCTTTGTAAATACATACATGCACACACACTGAAACAGTTTGTGAACAAGTTCACTGAATTTTTGTAGCTTTGTTTGCAAAATCAAGTAACATAGTATTAACAGCTTCCAAAACTGGTTACTTTATGGGTTTTGTTGGTAAGTCTATACATATAGAGCTGTATCTGCATTGTTTGTGAAGGAGGAGTTTGAATTATACTCCCTATCTATTTGCCGTATTTGGTGACATAAACTTACACTGTCAAACTGATGCAAACTAGGCCTGTCAGTTTGCTCTCTTTGGCAAAAACTTGCGCAACAACACAGTAAAAAGATGTCCATCCAAGTCCGTCCTGCTTTAGCCAATCAAACGCTGTTGGTGGCTACAAGCAATGATTCTTTTTTCTTTTCTTATTTTTGGCCAGGCTGCCCAAAAGAACAAGTATTACAAATATGGACAATGATGGTTTTCTTTAAGAATGGAAGAGTTGTCACATGATCAGACAATTACTAACTATAAAAAACATAAACCGATAATGTATGGAGGAAGACAGAGAGAAAAGGAACTGGGTGGTGGCAGGGTGGGAGTGAGTGAAACTGTTTAACTCTGGTGAGACTGTCTGAAATGGAAAATCCTGCATGGCATGTTTGAATCTGCTGAACTTAGAGTTACAGATATCCCTGTGTATCTAGTTTTAGGTAATTCAAAATACCATTGTTGATACTGACACCAGCAGGTGGGGTGGGTGCTGTGGAGAGGACGTTTTGTTTTGGTCAATGATGTAGCATAATTAATAAGACCAGAAAGAAAACGATCGAGAAAAAAAAGCTCATTTTGTCTTAGGCCTCTATGCAACACCTCTAACAACTTCAGGGGTAAACAAGTAACTTTGGCAGTGACAGAATATTAATCGATAAATCTAAACACTGGACAAAGTCACGAACAATAGCAACCAATACTGCTGAAAAAAATATTACTGATTATCTCCCCCCCCCCCACTCCCCCTCCATCCCACCCCTTCTTTTTTAACACCAGCCTATATGACATAGGGTAAAAGAGGGGGAAAAAAAAGAAGTTCTGTCATATTCTGTTAACAAAAAATCCACATTTACAAAAAAAAAAAAAAAAAAAAAAAAAAAAAAAAAAAAAAAAAACACACACACCACATCACCTCCCCCCTACTCCCCCCCCCCCACCCCCCCCAAAAAAAAACAACACCTACTGGAGCTCTTGCCTTAAATCTTATTCAAAATCGTTGTAGATTAAAATCCCCAAACCTTGCGCTGTTTACACAGAACTGAAATCATAACAACTTAAAAAGTGTCCTCCATCAGGACAAGATAAAACTCCCACGCTGTTAAATGTCAATTTGAACAATCACTGAAATTTCTCAATTAGCTGCAGAAACTGTTTATGTTATAGTATTGCTGCGTGGTTTTCCTCGCCCTATTCCTCCATAAAATCCTCCAGATCCATCCGGCCCACGAGGCTGTCGGATCACGCCAGCCATGTCCAACATCCTAGGTGCCGAGCCAGGGACGATGGTGCCATCCAGATTTCGTCGACCAGCCATGGGGCTACCAAGTGGGCTGACATTGGCTTTGGAATCCTGCGCTGCACGTAGACGTCGTTGAACCCAGGGACTTGAGGGGGTACTTTCCCCCTGACAAGGCTCCAATTTACGTCGTGACACCTCTGGACTGCTGCGAGGACTTGGGCGCAAATCTTTTGGAGAGGTAGAGTCAGTCAAAGGAGACTTGCCATGGTTGCGGCGGCGCTGAGTGCGAGGGCTGGAACGAGGTGAAGAACGGGGGCTGGGGAGAGGACTCAAGTGGTTTGAGTCCAGAGATCGGTTGAGGGATCGTGGAATGTTAGGACCATCTCCCTCAGATCCACTACTGCAGCAGGACGAATCATTTTCAGCAGAGAGTTCATCAACGCGTGTTTTCTTCTTCCGGGCTGTGCGTTTTTTCTTCTTTTTGTCTTCGTCACCACCACCCTCTTCAGGTGATGCGTCATTGTCTCTGTCTTCCTTATCTTTTTTCTTTTTGGGCATGGCCAAGAGGACAACACGCATGCCATTGCGCCAGTCTTCAGTGTTCGTCATTAAGTCACAGGCACATTTTGCATGCTCATGCTTTTCAAACTCAATCACTGCGCATGTTGTGGTGCCAATCTCTGGGTGTTTAGTTGAATATTTTTTCACATCTGGTGGGACTGACTTTCCAGGACGAAGAATTCGAATCAGAACGACTTCTCCACACTTTGAGAAGACCTCTGCAACTGACTCTATGGTTGGGTTCTCCTGTGGAAGGTTAACAACCACAACCGTCCTTGATGGTGTCGTTTCATCGAACTCTGGCAGAGGTTTCTTCCTTCTCACCTTTGTGCCTTCTTCATTCACTTCCAACTCGACAGACTGACGCAGACTGTAGGCAACGACACGGTAATCTTTCGTTAGCGTTTTCACTTTCTTGAACGACGTTATCAACTTGATGCTGACGTACCCCATTTTATTCCGGCGTACGTGCTTCAAGAGAAATGAGTCCTTCAAAATGTTTGCGTCAGAAAAATAAAACTCCACCTGTTTGATGATTTTGTCACGGAGTTCGTCGTCCGGTAACGGGAAGTCATTGCTTGTTGACCTCTCGTGGTCACCGTCGTCTGAAACGTGGCTCCCTCCTTCTTCTTCGCTAGTATATACGCTACTCACACAATCTTCATCCCGTAGCTGTTCGACACGAAGAGATGGGGCAATAAGGACCACAGGCGGTTCCGAGCCATGCAACGGACCTTCCTCGTCCCGCTCCATGATGGCATGGTTTCCAACGTGCCGATCGCTTTCACTCACAACAGGATAATCCGCTTCTTCAATGACGACTGAAACTTCCCCTTCGCCGCTCATTTTCTTACCGAATGGCACCAACAGTAGAGCAAACTACCTGATCAATATGGTAGTTACGTTCGGTAGAAATCGAGCGGCTGCCGAAAAGACACCTCTGCAGTGGAGTTACTGTCGGTTGTTTCTGTCATCCGTCAAGTGTGTAAATTATCGTTGTGTGATGTCTCGCGTGATGTCATTCCTCAGGATTTGTTTGCGTCGCCTTTGAGGCCCGATTTGGGTTCATTTCCCAAATATTCCCTCCACGGCATTTCATGGGGAAAAACGTTGTCAGGAGTAAAATGCACATTTTTATTTTTGTCGTTCATAGCTCACAATACCACACAGGAGTATATCAGGGATGGACGTACGGATTGACAACGACAATTGTAGAACATAAAGCATCGAACCATGTATAAAGTAATGCCGAAACAACCACCGATACTGATCACTCGCACTGATAATCCGAATCGATTCCGAATCGATTTCCCCCCATTTCAGTTCACACACACACACACACACACACACACACGTGATACTCATAGATACGGCTGACTGAGTATATACACTGACTCAAGGAGTACTACTGTAAAAATGCCGAGACAGACTGAGATACTTCAGCTGTGACATGATAGATATATACTGAGATAGATATGCAGATAGACAGATGGATAGATACTGAGATAGATAACTTTCAGGGGTTTTTTGTGTGCATACCCCCACCCCCACCCCCCTTTAAAAGTGTCAGAATAATCAGCCTGTTGATTGCCATGGACACTTTACGGAGTGACTGATGATGATGATGAGTTTCAGTTTCAGTTTCAGTTGCTCAAGGAGGTGTCACTGCGTTCGGACAAATCCATATACGCTACACCACATCTGACCAGCAGCGTAACCCAACGCGATTAGTCAGGCCTTGAGAGACTCGAAAAAAAAGGGTGAATAAATAACTCAGTTAGACAAATACATTGCAGGAAAAAAAGAACTACTACTAATAATAATAATGTATAAGGCGCAAAAAAACGTGTGACTTGATGAAGTCAACTATAAGCGTACATTAAAAAAAACGAGTAGTAGTAGTAGTAATAATAAATAAAATAAATAAATAAAAAAGACAACAATGATGATAAATAAACAAATAAATGTAAAACATGGAGACACACATTCACACATATACCCACATATGCATAACAGTATGCACCAAACATGCCAGTTTCACAGATATGCAAGCACAGTCAAATACACATAAACGTACACGAGCCCCAACACACACACACACACACACACACACACACACACACACACACACACAGACACACACACACACACACACATTACCCTGCACCTCCTCTACCCCCCTCCTCCATACACTCATTTCTAGGCTACGTATCGCAGCTTCCACGGCACACACACACTGGCACACACACACACACACACACACACACACACACACACACACACACACACACACGGCACACACACACACAACACACACACACACACACACACACACACACACACAGTGACACACACACACAGATGAACACTTACTTGTACAAGCACACACACACATACGCCCATATCCCCCACCCCCAACCCCAATGACATATGTACAAAGATATGTATATGCCGCACACCCGCACGTTCCAATATTCCGTTGCTCCCACAATGTACTAGTAGGCATGCATACACACACATACCTCGTGCCAAGAACGTGGCGTCTAGTGTGTTATTGTATTCGGAAAAGCCCACATAGACTCTGTTCCGTTTTGAACTGAGAAGTCAGTTTGCACAATGTCAGTGGTTTGGAAATGATGCCGATATTTGTTTGATTTGCAAAGCATCGTGCTCTACCTTTCATGCTAGACTTACGGCCTCTCCCTCTCTCTGCCTTTATTTCGTTGAGGCGATCGATGGTGTGATGGCCTTGTACCTGTTCTTTTTGATAATCTTTGACTTTTCTGAGGATTTCCGATTTTCCTAGATGCAGGCCGCTCGTTGTTGTTGCGCTGCCAGCAAGTCTGTCAGCTCGCTCATCAGCCGGTTTCCCTTAATACCTGCATGTCACGGTCCCGGGCAGTATGACCATGTAAGTTTTTTAATCTGATGATGAGATTCTGAAAATCCAAATAGTAAACTACTGAGTGATTACTTGAGAGTTTTTCCTTGAACACACGGCCGTTTTCTTCCATGCCGAGTCGACTGGTCAGTGATGTTCGGTTCACTGAGTTAATCGCATGATGCTCGACTGATGTGTACTGGTCAGTGTCTCACCGTTCTCGGTCTTAAGCCCTTCCCCTTTCAGCCTGAACTTCGGTGAGGACTACCTCCATTTCAAGTTCTGCCACTGATCGGCAAAACAGAAAGCCCGGTTAAAAAGGCTTCACGTTTTGATACACCGCCACTGACTCAGTGCCATGCGGCACCTGGTCACAAACACACACACACACACACACACACACACACACACACACACACAACGTAACACACAGGGAACACATACACACACACATGCACATACAGTACCACACACACACACACACACACACACACACACACACACACACACACACACACACCGCTGGGCACACACACTGTGACACACTGGCACACCGTCAGTGCCGTGACGGCCCGGCACACACACACACACACACACACACACACACACACACACACACACACACACACACACACACACACACACTGTCTAGAATACTGTGTAGAATATAACACACACACAAGACACAGACACAGACACACACTAAGAAAACTATAAAACCTTAAGGCAACAATTTTTAAAGGATATTCAAAATTCCAATAACACAGGACATATTCCCAGTCAGGTGATGCTAACAGATGATGAATATATACAAACAAGATTAGGAAAATTTGTGCATGAATGCTGCTGCAATTTACCGCATTAACTGATTGATAAATTGTGTGTTTTTCATTCGTTCATTCATTTACCATTGCAATTGTGTCTTATAAACCTTACGGTTTCATGACAATAAAATCTATTCTATTCTATTCACACTACTACTACTACAACTACTGCACTGAGGCGAACAGGCAGGCAGTGAACTTGATTGTGCCTCAAGTACGTGTCAGTCGTTGTAAACTGACCAGAGTTACCGCCTAAAGATATGCACATTGCCAATTAGCATATGATAACTGACATAACGGAAGAGGAAATAAATGTAAAGTCGAAATTGTCACTGAAGAAAATCACAAATTACAAAGAATATTATCAAATATATATCGTTCCAAGTAGACCTGTTATACAGTAAATAGGTACAGTGAACTTGAAGGCAAATCGATATAAATGCGTCCGAGTCATCGGCAATCCAGTGATTATTGCCGGCCAATGATTGGGAATTAAGTTGAACAAGAATATTATAGCTGAGTCTGGCAAACCCGGCTGCAGCACATAATGCATGAAAAAAAGTCAGTGTATCCTTTACAGGGCCTCCAAATGGAACTTCTCCCGACTTCCTTGTAATCAACTGATTGAAAAATTTTCAGTTCCACCGAGAAAAAGAATGCCTATTATGCAATGTGAAAACTGGGTTTTCTTTTGCAAGTTTAAAGGCACTGAAACAAATAAATAAGTTATACGAAAATACTGGCAGAAAAGAAACTACAGCTTCCGATAGCAGACTATTCAAAATGGCCGACACAGCACAGCTGGAGGTGTTGGAGAAGAGAATGACAGCATTAGAAACTATTGTCTTTGGAAATGCAGATAAAGATGCATTGTATCCTAAGGTAAAAGTTGTTCGTAAAACTTATGAAACTTTTCCGAGCCGTTAATAAAAACACAAAATGAAAACCGTCTACATATGTTATTTTCATCGATTTTCATATTATTTTTTCTGACGACATTCGTCCCTCTGACTCATGCACTGCATGCATTAGTTTCTTAGACATAATGCATTATTTCAAGGAAAGGCATATGCATATGTAGATAGTGCATTTTATAGATATGATAAGGCCAAGTACTATTTTCACACACAGACACTAACTCTCTCTTACAGCGAGAGAGAGGGTGAGAGAGACTTGGCAGACCTACACAAATATAAGTACACACACACACACACACACACACACACACACACAGAGGACACACTGCCCGGACTGACTCACATCTGACACACATTCAAAAATACAGACACAATGTGACATGGATTGATGCCTACACACATACATGTACACTCATACCATGATACTACTGACAAACATATTTGTGCACACATACATGTACACTCATACCTTGATACGATAGACAAACATACTTGTGCATAAATGCACACACGCAGTATGATATAGCCATACATATGTATACAAGTGAATTATATATATATATATATATATATATATATTCAGTATTGTGAAAACATTTATAGAAATAACACCAACAGAAATCAAATTTGGATGTGCCAGTTTGCAGTATGCATAACTTGGTCTATCATGTACAGTTTGGTAAATTCTAAAGTAGGATTCGTATAGTGGATACACGAAAAAGAGGATCTGTGTCATTTTCACAAGGTCAGTACTTTTAAAATTTGATATGTCTGCCTAATTTCATGTCTGAATTATCTCTCTTTGTTTTACACACCCACATGCACCAACCCCCCCCCCCCCTCACCCTTCCCCGCCCCCCCTCCCCCCCCACACACACACACCATTCTATACCATATTAAAACACAACAACAGAATGCATGCCCACCCCACAAACAAAAACAAGACTTGGCAAACAATATTTCCCCAAAAACTAACTCTTGCTGAGATATTTAAAACTTATACACCTGCACTTTGATGTATACACTGTGTGCATGCACTCATTGTGTGTGTGTGTGTGTGTGTGCTTTAGATATTGTTTTTTCTTTCTTTTTTTTGTATAAAGTCAGCTGGAGTTTTGTTCTTATGAGCACATGATTATTTCTTGTTGTGTTCAGAGTGACATACAAATAGTGCCACTTTGACTCATTGTGGTCACATTATTCTTTTGATATAGATTTGTTGTGTAAGTGAAACTAACAAAAAGGAAAAATTAAAGTTTGTTGAATGTTTTTCTTTTGTACTTTTGTTGTGCTTTTGCCAGCTTATTGTTACAGTAAATTGCATGTTGTGCATTTAAATTTCATTTTCTAAAGTGATTTCTTTTGTGATAAAGCTGTATTAAAAATATTTTTGTACACATAATTAATAAATTATTGAGTCTGCTTGGAGTGATTCACTAATTGCGTATGGAAGCTGGAATCCATCTTCCAGGCTATATCATAATTAGATGATTAAAATGAAAAAGAAAGTTATGCAATGTGGGGAAGAAGAACAGACTTATAGTTTATTCTGACTCGTAATTTCAAACATCTTTCACCAGAGTGAGTCAAAAGAAAAGGGGAGAAGAGTGGGATGGAGGGGGTGTGGAGAGTTTTAGTTTTATTTATAAACTTGCAATATTGAATAATCAATATTAAATAAAACAGGATTGATTAATTAATCAATATGAATATTTTAGGGAAAATCCTTTTTTATTTTCCAGATATGTCTGTATCACTTTCTTATCTTAAGAAAAATCTGTGTGATGCCCTTGAGGTAACGCGTCCGCCTAGGAAGCGAGAGAATCTGAGCACACTGGTTCGAATCATGGTACAGTCGCTAATATTTTATCACCCTCCACTGGACCTTGAGTGGTGGTCCCGATGCTAGTCATTTGGATGAGATGATAAACCGAGGTCCCGTGTGCAGCATGAACTTAGTGCATGTAAAAGAACCCATGGCAACAAAAGGGTTGTCCCTGGCATTCTGTAGAAAAATCAAGTTTGATAAGAAAAACAAACATAACTGCACACAGGAAAAAATGCAAAAAAATGGGTGGCGCTCTCAGTGCAGCGATGCGCTGTCCCTGGGGAGAGCAGCCCAAATTTCACTCAGAGAAACCTGTTGTGATAAAAAAAGAGAAATACAATACAATCTCCTTTTTCCCAAATATGTCTGTCACTTTCTTTGTGTGTGTGTGTATGTGTGTGTGTGTGTGAGAAACGATTGCCACATGGTGTAAAAGGAAATTGACCACACACAGTGACACACATACACAGTCACACACACACACACAAACACACACACACACACACACACACACGTGTATATATATATACATATATATATATATATATATACATACATATATATATATATATATATATTGCTGTTTGCTTATGTTTTATTCTAGGTTTATTATATTATTTCAGTGTAAAAGAGAACTATTTCCTTGGCCTGTGAGAGCATGTAGCCACAGTGCACATTTCCATCCTTTATTTCTATCTGCAAACTTGTGTATTGTGTTACTCGTATCAGAGTTGATTTTTGTGCATGATTTAACTGTAGACAGCTCTGTTGCCATAGGTTTTTGTGTACAAAGTCAAAGTGCATAATGCACACACGGAATCTCAGTTATAAAACTTCTCTTCAGAAAGTAATGAAAGACTGAAAAGTGAAAGTAGCAGTGAGGTCTAATGGACAAGGGAGAAAGAATCTCAGTCTGTGTGTGAATCAGACCCAGCATCCTTGCTTCCTGGTTGGGCGCTTCATCCAAAAGGTGGTGGTGGCAGTGGTGGTGGTGTGGGGTGGGGGTGTGCGTTTGCATGTGTGTGTGTGTGTGTGTGTGTGCGTGTGCATACATGAGCATGTGTGATGTGTGATGTGTGTGTGTGTGTGTGTTTGGTTTTGTTTTGTTTGCTGTTTTTTCGCATTAGAAAAAAAAAGGTAATCTTTTCTATCTTTAACTTCAAAACAGTATTTTGAGGAAAATCTTCTTTTCTCCAAATACATCTTTATCTGTTTCTTAGTGGTGCATGATTCACTGCATGTGTGCGTGCATGTGTGTGTGTGTGTGTGTGTGTGGATGTGTGTGTGTATGTGTGTGTGTGTGTGTGTGTGGATGTGTGTGTGTGTGTGTGTGTGTGTGTGGATGTGTGTATATATGTATGTGTGTGTGTGTTGTCTTCAGTTTAACGTCTTTCCTCCTTTTAAGTGATAATAGATGAAAAAATAAAAAGATGGGGGAGCAGTGTGGGCAGAAGGATGTGTATGTGGGTGGGTGTGCGCACTTGCACATTTGTGTGAACATTGAAAAAATGGAACATAGGCAAAATGGTAGAAACATCAAACAACTATGACAAATGTCCAATTGGCCACGTATCAAACCTTCTGCAATAGCAGATAACATCTTGAAATTGTCAAAAAATACATTTAAGTGAACTTTCAGAAAAATTTGCTAAAAATGATTGCAAAGTCTAACATTCAAATGCGTCTTTGCTGGAGATAAGTTCTCCACATATGCATTTCACATCTTTGCTGAACCTAGTCACAAAAGCATTCAGCTTTCAGCTGTTTGGTAATGCATGAATCTGCCTCAATCTGATTAAATTTCAGTATGTATTTGATTGATGGATAGTTTCCAGTTTATTAGCATTAATTGTATATTATCACATAAATCTTTACTATTTTGCTGGCATATTTCCCTGACTTTGCTCCACAATACTTTTTCTTGTAATCGGTTGCCCTCTCGTATAGATCGAGGCACGTAAAGTTTTGTGGTGCCCTGTTCATGTTTTGCACCTTTCTTGCAGCCCTGTTAGCTCATTCATTATAGAAAAGACTGAGGTGTGAAGGAACCCACCAAAAAGTAATATGTGTTCCTTTCAAACTCAAGGCTGTACAGTGTGACTTGTTAATGTGTAAACCTTGTTCTTACATTTTAGTGAGTTTACAGCATGTAATACAGTTTTGGAATCTGCGCAAAATAATACTTGTACAAAGCAAAGTGGAAGATCAAGAATATTATTAATTTAGAGCCATAAGAACAGCAATGAGTTCAGCTGTGAATATTGACAGATTTTTACCAGTGTGTATAACAGTTCAGTTTTCAGTTCTGGTATGACGAAAACTGAACCTGCTTGGCTATTGTCTAAGAGTGATCCATCTGTGTAAATCTGTAAATGACCGAGGTATTTATTCTGAAGGTATAATTGGATTTCCGTTGCCATTTTATTTGGATTTTTATTCTTCTTGATGTCAAACTGTGCTTTACTCATCTCCGAAGTGGGACATGGACTTACAGTTTTCTGTATGTCGACATCATCTCAATCAGTTTCAGACTTTTGGAACAGGTTTGACACAATGGTGCCAATGGGTGTTAAATGAGATATATTTTTTACTCTGTGTGTACACACACACACACACACACACACACACACACACACAGAGGATGGGGTAGAATGGGGTGGTATGGGGGGAGGAGGGAGGGAAATTTTTGTTATTATAATACATGCATGCTATGATATTGATGTAAGAGATCATCAGTATTTCCTGTACTTTTGTTGTATTTGTCATTAATTAGTGAATTGTGATGTATTCCAAAATTTCATGCTTCGAGTTTCTTTGTATGCTTCTAGTTATATGATTTGCTCAGTGTCAGATTTTCCTTGTAAAGCCTGAGATGTTTGTGACAGAAACCTACATACAGTAGCTTGATTCACAGTCACATGCATGACCCAGAACTGTACTCAGATTTAATTTCTTTTTATAATTTAGAAGTAAAGGGTTTGCTGTGTCTGAGTTGCTTAAGAAGAGCAGCTTATGTCACAATTTGTTGATTCCAAGGTAGGACTCTGAATGTATTTCTGAATTGGGGAAGCTATTTATGATTATACTTGGTTCCACATATAATCTTCCAATATATTTATTTCTACATATATACAAAAGCACACAATAGATTTTGATTATAGAATGGTGGATCCCTCAAACTTAAAGTATTTTAGACAAGAGTGTCACTTCATACAAAAAGGCATCCAGTTTCACTGTCAGACAAAAATAAGAAGAGAGAGAGAGGAGAAAGAAAATTTAGCATCTGTTTATGAGATGTTTGAAAGTTCTATATGATTATAAAATTATGATTGTTATAATTTGACAGTAAATCCTAATGATTTGTGATTATTCATACAATGTATTGTGTGCGTTTTGTTTTTGAACAGATTGCTTCTTACAGAGTCACGCCTTCATTCAAGAAAACATGAAGTTTGCTGCTTAAACAGAACAGAATAACTAACACTTTCATGAATTACAGCATTTTTAACCATGTTAATGCCATTGAGCATGATGAGGATGAGAAAGAAAAAAGAACCAGCAGTTTTCATAACTTTTTCATGTATTTCATTTTTTAATGCATCGTTAATTGTTTTGCGTAGTCAGCAGCTTTTTGTCACAGTGACGCAGACTGCTGTTTTGGATGCATTGTGCATTGTAAGTGCTGCCTTGACATGTTTTGAAGTGATGACTGTGGTGAGTCTTCCCATGTTGAGTGGTGCTCTGTTGTTTGCTTGCATGGGGCACCTTGCCTGATACCCTGGTGTTGTTTTCTGTCTTCCCTCCCCCCCTACAGGACAAACCTCCCCAAGTACAGGTAACCACCACACGCTTCTTCCTTCCTCAACTCTTCAAACTCCATATCACACACACATACATATATATCTTATTTATATGTATACATGATATATATGATATATTCATTAGTTTTTTTTTAGTTTTAGTTGTTTGCTGCGTACCATTGAAGCATGTTGAGCTGAGATGTAGACAGGTGGTTATGCAGTGCGTGATTTCGTGAGGGTGTTATGTTTCTGGATGACTTAAACTGCAGGACACCTGACAATGGAGTATGGCTGCCTACATGGTGGGGTAAAAACGGCCATACACAGAAAAGCCCACTTGTACATATAAGTGAATATGGGAGTTGCAGCCCACAAACACAGAAAAAGAAGAGGAAAAAAAACTACAGGAATTTCATGTGTGGAAAGACTTGAGGAATTGGTAAGGTTTCAGAAACTGTGAAACATATTGCTGCTGCTTTGAATTAAAAATGAAAAGGTGATGTAGATCTCGCTGCTTCATATGGACAGACAGGTATTGTGATTCAGACAGGTAGAAGGCAGGTAGAGGAAAATACCCTCATAGTGAAAAGTCATATATATATATATATATATATATATATATATATATATATAGCAGCTTTTCTTTTTTTTCTTTTTTTTTTTAATGAAGTGAGAGGAATTTGATTTCTAGGATTGCCAGTATTTGTAGAGTCTTGTTAGTATCATAACATAGAATTAACACATAGACAAACGCATGCCACATGTATATTGTGTATTGGTACCAATATATAATGCATATTAATGCACATGTACAAACATAACATTCATAATGAATGCTTATTTATGCAAGTAGAACTACTTCTACATTTATAAGGAATTTGAAGAAAAAATGCACACGGAAAATAGGGATGGTTTGGTTTGGCCATATCATATATACATATGAATGTGAAAATAGGAGAAAAAAACCCTGCATACATGTCTATCACTGTATGATGAGAGAGTGGACAGATCTTCAGGCTTTACAAAATGGTGTCCTTATTTATATTTAAACTGATTTGCTGAGTAACAGAAGAGAAGATATCAAGGATGAATTATTACCACAAAAAAAAGACATAGTTGTTTATGCTTGTACGAGACTAACAATTGTAACATTTGTGGTTTGTTTTTTTTAAATTCTCTGGAGAATAGCTTACTAACAGATCTTTGCAGTGTCAGACAGTTTTGCTGTAGGCACCACTGATGTTTGCTGTAAAGCTATGCAAAGACAGCATCCTTAGTACTTGCAAACATATTGCCTGTGATAATGCGTTATAAATGCAGTAATCTTCTTGGTACATATTTCTAACGTATAATCTTGTATTTAACTGCATTGTTTTTTTGCTGCTGCTTTATGAAGTTTATGCTTTGCTTCTTGAAAGTGAATGGCTTAAGGCTAAAATGTGACAGACTGAGTGAGGCAGGAACAGAAGAATGAAAGAAAGGAAAAAAGGCTGCTAGGTTTCTTGAGATTTTCTGTTGTCTTAAGCTTTTTAGTTCCCTGGCAAACCTTTAACAAGGAGACTGTTGAGAGTAATTTTATCTGAAAACTTGCAAAGAAGACATCAAGGATTGTGCCGGTTATTTGTTTCTTACTCAGTGACTTACTGAAAGCAATAGTTTTCAATAAAACTGTACGTATATTGTGCTCTGTGGCCATGACACTGAAGGTCAGAGATTGAAACATGGTTTTGGATCTTAGTCTGAATTGGTGTTGTGAATGTTTCTGTAATAGTGTTTAAGGAATTTAACCGTTTCGCAGTATTCAGTGTATGAAATTGAATTCTCCGTTTTTAAAATGTTGCCTAATTCAACAGTTCGCTTTGTTTTGTCTTTGTTCCTGAATGTTTGCTATAGGACAGCTGATGTTAGTTGATATTATATCAATGTAAACAAAATTATATCTAATGTTTGTACTTATACTTGCTTATTTCTTATTTCGGTTGTTGAAATAAATGAATACAATAGTTTCTAAACAGGTGACTTTTGTGCAGTGAATCTCAAGATGGACTAGTTTCTATGCCTCAGAGTCAGACATACATTTTTCTTGTCATTTTATATGCAGTGCACTTACATATCTCTTTGAAAGCCATCAGAATGACTAAAGAAAATGTTGTTTAAGGTTTCAGAATCAGATCAACAGATATTAAGTGATGAATCTTTCTTGAAATTTTGTGTTGGTTTTGGTATATACATGATTGTGTGTGTGTGTGTGTGTGTGTGTGTGTGTGCGTTCATGCACATGCATGTGTGTGTTTGCATGCATGTGAGTGCATTGATTATGTGAATGTGTGTGTGTTTGACAAAACATTGTGGATACTTCTGTTAAAAATAGATAAATACATAAATTAATATATGAAACAGAAGAATCTATGAAACAGAAGAATCTGCATATATATATGTGTGTGTGTGTGTGTGTGTGTGTGTGTGTGTGTGTGTGTGTGTGAATATATATATATATATATATATATATAAATCCTCTGTTTCACATGTTTATCCATATATACACAGCATCTGTTTTATCAATCTATGTATTCATTTATTTATGACAGAAGAATCTCTCTCTGTATATATATTCCATTAAATATCCCATAGTAAATTAATTCTAAGTGCATTCATAACTTTTGACATGCACATTAATGTAGGGACTGGCCCTGCATGACGCTCTGTAGTTTGTCTACCACAGTATTTATGTTCATGTATGCATGTCCTTCAGGTGGATGTTGTATAGTCTTGGTTTTTACATGTTGTATTGTGCCACTTTCTGTAGTATAGTTGCATGTTATGCTATGCTGAATGTATTGAAGTGACTTTCAACAACAACTGATAGCAAATAATGGATCGGAGAAAAAAAAAATTTCAGCATGTGTCTACCAGTCTGTTAATTCTAGTATTGATGCTTTACAGTGTACCAGTGTGTTAATTCCAGTACTGGTGCTTTACAGTGCATTGAAAGCCTACTGGTGCTACAGAATAAGATCATGGCAGCTGTCGCAGGCAAAAAGAAACTGACACAAGTTTATGAAAACTGTGAGTACTTTTGTGTATGTGATGTTTGATGTGAGTGTGTGCATGCACAACCACAGACACACACACACACACACATGCACATGCGTGCATATGCACACATACACACACACACACACATGCACACACACACACACGAACAAACGCGCGCACACACACACACACACACACACACACACATGTATATATATATGTTTGACTGGTGTGTGATCCTGAGAACATTTGTTAGGAGCTGTTACATTCTCGCAGTTGATTTCTCAGTTCCTTTCATCATAAATTTTGGGTCATCAGTTATGTTCTTGGTATATATATATATATATATATATATATATATAATATAAAGAGAGAGAGAGAGAGAGAGAATCAAAACAGTAACTACAGTATGACTGACTTGTGTTTGAGTGACCCAGCAGCCACACAGGGTTCCCCCTGATGAGTAATGTGGTGGTGGCTTTTCAAAGGATCGCCTATCGGCTCTGCATAGACGGTGATCCAAACAAATGTCGCTGAGTGTGGTCACAAGTCAAGCAGAGTGAAGGGGAATGAGATGTGGATGAAACTTGTCTCTAGGTGGTCAGAAAAAACTAATAGGTATTGAGAGAGAGAGAGAGAGATTGGCAAAAGTTCAATTGTCCTGGAGGAGGGGGAGGGGTAGGGGGGGCGCAGGGGGAATGCAGGCAGCTGTAGATGAGTGATGGGTTGGCAGAGGGCAGAGCGAGAAAGAGAGTTAGAAATATATTCATTGTCCAAATATATGTATCATATACAAACAGTATTTATGTCTAGTCTAGTTTTTGACAGATTGAACAATATTGCACGTGTACTGTAATATATGCCAGAGTGTGCCAATGTAAAGGGCTTTATGGCATTATGATTATGGTATTTACAGGGGAAGGTGAGCCTTCCGTGTTGTACAGTCCTGTTTGTCACAATGTAGTATTTGTTAAGAAAAGGAAACCCCCCCCTAAAATTATGTTAAATTTAATATACTTATGGTGACCCACATTGTATATCCTGCCCACTTCTGACAATTGGATGTTCTAGCTCCATTATTTTAAATTGCTGTCAAAGAAACACTGAAAGGGTAAACAGAAGAGGGGGCAGGGGGGTGGGGGGTGAATATACTCAAGGGAGGCTACTATCTGCAGCTACTTTTGATTTCTTCTCTTGGGCGGAGTGGTATTTTTCATGGGACAGGAATTGGAACCCTGGCAAGATCTGCATCAGTTGCAGTCATGGAAAGTATGTTAAATGTAAGTTTAAGGGAAAGATTTTCCTAATTGTGAAGTCGGAGTGAGGGGAAAATCATTGTTTTCAGTGCCAGCTTTGCGTCAGTACATGGACCCAGCCTACACTGATGAACTGGGCCTGTCGGAGGAGGCCAAGGCTGAAGTCATATTTGCAGGTTTGATGATAATCACGCTTTTATGTTCTGCTTGTTTGTTTGGTTTTTTTTGTTCTATGGAAATGATTTGATACTACTACTATGACTACTACGAACTCTATAACAACAACAACTGCAACAACAGATTGATGCTTGCACCTCCAAGGCAGGGAGTTGGAGGCATTAAAAACAAAAAGATATACACACTTCAAGACTTCAAGACTCTTGGTTCGCTTCAAACAGAAGTGTTTGGTATGCGCAAGGGGTGTTCAAGTGACATGGAATCATCAGCCACTGTGCATTTTAGAGTAACAAAAAAAATGGTGGCTCACGCATGCTCTCTCATGTCCCCACACCATCACATGCACGCATGCATGCGTGCGCACGCTTTCTCACCCACATATACACATGCGCATGCACACACACAAATGCGCACACACACAAACACATACACGCATGCACACACACACGTAGCAACAACACACACACACAAACTCATGCATACACACACTAATATGCATGCATACATACCTTACCAATAAAATTACTACAAAACACAGTAGCAATACCACCACAGAACTAGTGCAGTCATCCCTGTTTATCTAATACACACAAAAAGAGAAGGACAGTAATGAAATATCAATAATACTATTCCAGCAAAAGAAATAAACAGATGCAATGATACAAATAAAAAGCTCTCTTAAAAAATTTCACAAGTAAGTTCTTGCAGCTCCTCATACATACATGCATCAGGCGCACTCTACAGGAATAATGTGTCCATTCACACACACACACACACACACACACACACACACACAAACACACCTGTGCATGCATGCTCACAAGCAGCAGAAGCCCAAGAAGCACAAGTAGTCAACAGGGTGGTAGGCAGGACAGGAGAGGTGTGTTTTGAGAGACTGAATTGGGGAAACTGTGTGACGGATAGAGAATGGTGGTTTGTTCCACAGACTGGAGAAAGAGTGGCTGATCTCGGAATTTTTTGTTTCTTTGAGGAGGAACTGTCAGCACTCTAAAGCCAGCAGCTGAGCAGAAAGATCTGGAATGACTGATTTATACTTACAGTATCGCCACTTGAGTGGACTGGTATTTTGTATAGCATTGGATTCAGACCCCTGTTACGATAAGTTTGTTAAATTAAACGTAATTCAGTGGGAACAAAAGTCACTTTATGGATGCTCTTCTGTGTGTTTGTGTGTCTGTGTGTGTGATTTATAATCATCTGTACCATACATATTAAGTTAAGCATATTCCAAATATCAAATTGAAATTGTCCGTACTTTGTGCAGAGGAGGAATATCTTCGCCGCATGGCTTCCCAGCTGCAGACGATTAAAGAGCAAGACGACTTGCTTAGCAGTGAGCATGTCAAAAGTGAGTAATCTCAACTTTCCTCTTCCTCTTAAAAAATGAAAAGGTTAAAAAGGTTCAAAGTTCCATATCCTTTTCATTGCCATTGATGAGGACAATGAAACAGTGTCCACGGAGTCCAGGGCTCAGCAAAGGCAGGTGGGGCCTGGTCCTCTCTTCTTCCTGTTGTAACCTTCCGGATGGGCGCAATAGCCGAGTGGTTAAAGCGTTGGACTTTCAATCTGAGGGTCCCAGGTTCAAATCACGGTGACAGCGCCTGGTGGGTAAAAGGGTGGAGTTTTTTACGATCTCCCAGGTCAACATAAGTGCAGATCTGTAATGCCTGAACCCCCTTCGTGTGTATATGCAAGCAGAAGATCAAATACGCACGTTAAAGATCCTGTAATCCATGTCAGCGGTCGGTGGGTTATGGAAACAGAACATACCCAGCATGCACACCCCGAAAACAGTATGGCTGCCTACATGGCGGGGTAAAAATGGTCATACACGTAAAAGCCCACTCGTGTGCATACGAGTGAACGCAGAAGAAGAAGAAGTTGTAACCTTCCCCAGCTGAAGTCAAGTACACATTCACATGTGGGTGGAGTGATGAGAATCAGAGTACAGTGCCTTCAGTGCCTTCACCAAGCACACAGCACTGTGCCGAAATGTGTCCTCCAGTTTTGAATGCTGTTGATTATTGATAAGAAGTCAAGCCCCTAACCAGTTTGACCATGTTCCTCTTTACTGTGTTTAGTAATGAACAGCAGCTGCTTATTGATGTGTGGTTGCTTAGTTATTATTCTGAGATCAAATCTTGACTGTAAAAAAGATGGGGTGCTTTTAATTAATCCTTTTTGTTGTTAAGATTCGCATTATATTTGCAAAATAAAATCTGACAAAAATTACTGATATATAACCAAACATCCCAGAATTAAGCATGTTTGAAAAATCCAACAAAAAAAGCTGATGTATGTTCAAACTGTTAGAATGAAATTGTTGTGGTTGAGTCTTGTCTGTTAGAATTAAAAATGGTGGGTTTTTTAAACAGTTTTAAATAGTATCATTTGGAATTGCATGGGAACTTTGTTGTATTTTAGTTTTTCAGAAAAAAACACTTGTAAAAACAGACCGCTTAACCCTTTGAGCCCTGAACACCGCTTTACCGGTGGTGGGGAGGGGTGGCATAATGCCTGGCCACCGGTTGAGCGGTGCGTAAACACTTGTGTCATGTTTTGCTATTGGTTGACTTATATTGAAGATATTCCGACACCAGCGAACGCAGTACCAACATTGCCGCGCCCCCTCACTGTGTTTTGTGCATGTGCTTTGGATAAAAAAGATCGATCTGCATGCTCAGATTCATTTTCAACATCACTATCTGTAGCAAAATCATCCGATTTGAATTCCACCTCACTATCAGAGTAATCATTGTCATACTCTACTTCCGATAAATCATCAAGCATATTAGTTACTTGCTGCGTTGTGTACAGTTGTTTTCTCGCATGTTTTGTCCCTGATTTCTGCCCTGACGGGCCAGGTTGAGACTCACACTTCAAGTGTTTACGCACCGCTCAACCGGTGGCTGGGCATTATGTCATTTTTCTCTGCCACCGGTAAAGCGGTGGTCAGGGCTCAAAGGGTTTAATACCAATTATTTGCAAATTTTGGCTCAGGAGCTCAGGCAGAAGGGTTAAAATTGCTGAGGAACTCAGGGCTCAAAGGGTTAACTCTTTATAAAATTCCATGTGAAAATTATTTGCCCATGATGTTGAAGTGCCAAAACCTCTGTGCTTTGCCTTGTTAGCTTAGGATTTTAAGATCTCCTTAATGTTTTGTTCTGCTGTACAGATTATTTGTCATTAAGGTTATCTGTATTTCATTACTCGGAGTGCCAGTGTACAAACATTTGCTGTATTTTTCAACTGTTCAAAATTTAAAAAAACAAGCAAACAAACAAACAAAAAAGTACACAAAAAACCCATTGTGTGACCATCCGCTGCAAGATATTCTAAAATATGTACAACAACAACAACAACAACAACAACAAAACAAAACAATTTCATTACTAAGTGCTTTCAGTGCACGCTTTGCCCTTGAAATTTGAAAGTAAGTGTGTGTGTGTGAGTGCGCGCGCGCACGTGCGCATGTGTATATGTGTGTAACTGACCATAATTGGGTATATATTTTATTAGAGGGTGTTTTCCACAATTTTCGTCAGTAAAGACAATGAAAATATTCTTCAGAACTCCAAAGTCACAGGTGAATGGGAAAACTGTGTACATACACCTATTTAATTATCTATCTATTTTATTTTCTGGTAGCATGATGCTGTTCTTTTAGGACCATAATGCAAATATCTTACAGCCTGTGTGTATATTGTGTGTATTGTGTGTTTGCGCGTGTGTGTGTGTTTCGATGTGTGTGTGTGTGTGTGTGTGTTTGCGTGTGTGTGTGTGTGTGTGCACGCATGTGCATGCATGTGTGTGTGCATGCACAGTGTGAATGAGTGAGTGAATGAATTGAACTTTACTGTTGGCTTTTTGTTTCTTCTTAGAATGCATACAGACTTTTGACACCATAATGTGCCAGAAGGCATGCAGCACAAATCATTTCTGAGTTTTCTGGTTATTGTGTCTTGTTTGGCTCTTTGCTTATGTTACCATGATGAAACAGTGTTGGTACAGTGGTGGTGGTTGTGTTGCAGGTGTCCCGTGATGAAACAGTGTTGGTACAGTGGTGGTGGTTGTGTTGCAGGTGTTCCCGTGATGAAACAGTGTTGGTACAGTGGTGGTGGTTGTGTTGCAGGTGTCCCGTGATGAAACAGTGTTGGTACAGTGGTGGTGGTTGTGTTGCAGGTGTCCCGTGATGAAACAGTGTTGGTACAGTGGTGGTGGTTGTGTTGCAGGTGTTCCCGTGATGAAACAGTGTTGGTACAGTGGTGGTGGTTGTGTTGCAGGTGTCCCGTGATGAAACAGTGTTGGTACAGTGGTGGTGGTTGTGTTGCAGGTGTTCCCGTGATGAAACAGTGTTGGTACAGTGGTGGTGGTTGTGTTGCAGGTGTTCCCGTGATGAAACAGTGTTGGTACAGTGGTGGTGGTTGTGTTGCAGGTATTCCCGTGATGAAACAGTGTTGGTACAGTGGTGGTGGTTGTGTTGCAGGTGTCCCGTGATGAAACAGTGTTGGTACAGTGGTGGTGGTTGTGTTGCAGGTGTCCCGTGATGAAACAGTGTTGGTACAGTGGTGGTGGTTGTGTTGCAGGTGTTCCCGTGATGAAACAGTGTTGGTACAGTGGTGGTGGTTGTGTTGCAGGTGTTCCCGTGATGAAACAGTGTTGGTACAGTGGTGGTTGTTGTGTTGCAGGTGTTCCCAAACTGTCTGGAAAACTGCAGGAGTTGAGTCAGGTCCACATCCAGCAGCAGGTGTGTGTATGTGTGTGCGTGCGTGCGCGCACGCCTGTGTGTGTTTTCTTCAGTTTAACGTCTATTCACTGTAAGTGTTTTTAGATGGAAAGGAGTAAAGTAGTGTATAAAGGAAAGGGAGTGCATGTGAATATTAGTGTTAAAAAAAAAGAAGTTCATGTTATGTATGTGTGTGTGTGTGTTTGTTGTATTGTATTGTATTACTCTTTTGTCACAACAGATTTGTCTGTGTTTAAAGTTGTGGCTGCTCTTCCCAGGGAGGGCACGTCACTGTGAGAGAGTCACCCTTCTTTTTTTTGGTATTTTTTTCTGTGTAATTTTGCCAACAACCCGTTGCTAAGGTTTCCTTTGTGTATGCTAAGTGCTTGCTGCACACGGGACCTCAGTCTGTTGTCTCATCTGAATGGCTGTGTGTGTGCGTGTATGTATGTGTGTGCATGAGTGTGTGTGTTTGTGTGCTAATGGTAGTATAGTGTGTATGTGTTTCATTGTGTATGTTGAAATTGTGCGTGTGTGTGTGTCTGATTGCATGTGTGAGCTACTGTTAGAGTAGTGTGCACAATTGCGTGTGTGTGTGTGTTTGTGTTTGTGCGCGCACTGGCTCACATGCAGCGTGTTAAGTGTGTGTGAGTGCTTCTGTTATTGGATTGTATACATGTTATTGTGTATGTTGAGTGTGTGTTGGGTGTGCATGCTACTGTTAGCATTGTGTGAACATGTGACTGTGTATGTTGGTGCTAGTAAGCATATTATGCATGTGGTTGTATGTGTTGAGTCAAAGCATTTGTATGTCGAACTCATGTGTTTGTAATGTGAGTGTGTGTGAGTGTGTGTGATTGTATACTTGTGTGTGCATGTGTGTGCGCACGTTTGTTGTGGAAGTTGTTTGATAGTTGGGACACAATTATTTTTGGCTATTTTGGAAGCTGTGGCAGATTTTTAGAACTCAGTGTCAATAATTTTATGTACAAGAAGGAAACACTGCAGGAGAGCTTTTGCTTCTTCAGCTGAACAAACCTGGAATTCACTGACCTTTCCAGTTCAACTGTCCGTCAGTCGCATCCTTGATAACAAATCTAAAAATACTTGTTTTTAAGCAGTCTCTACATAATGAAGGTACTTCATATCGGCGTTTTAAAGACCTACATCTATTTCTTCCATGCGTGTTTTTGTGTGTGTGCATGCATGCATGCATGCGCATGTGTGTGTTAGTGTTAAAGTGTGTGTATGTGTGCATTCTTGTTTGCTTAGTGTCTAACTGACATTGTAAAGCACTTTGGCAGGTTTGAAAGTGATATTGATTCAATTTCATTTAATTTGTGCAGGATGAAACTGCACAAGTGACAGAGGAGACGGCCCGGTTGATCGACTCGTACAATTCTGTGGTATCCTTTCTTTGCAGCCATTGCCTGAGCAATGATAATGGCAGTAGTGTTTTCACCGGTTGCATCAGCTAAATAACGCTCAGAAAAGTGTTGCTGTCGACCTGCAAACAGAAGGGAGGTAATATATAAGGAGTCTAAAAGCTGCAGCTGCTTTTGATTGCTCCACTTGGGAAGAGTGGTATTTTGCACAGGACAGGAATTAGACCCGTCAGACTCCAGAGCACTAGTATGTATATATGTTAAATTAAACATGATTTTATGGGAAAAAAAATATTGTTTACCCATCACAAGCTTTGTGTTATTCCTTAACGATGTATTCAGATCACCACTCTGTCCAAGATGTTTATACAGTGGGACGCAGAGATCACCAAGCTGGAGATCCAGTCACAGCCTAACAAGTCGGACACATGAAGAGGGACCACAGTTTGTTGGAAACTGGAAACATGACAGAACAAAAAAGAAACTGCCAGAATGTCATTCATATCTGTTGTTTGCTGGCAGGAAGATTTGAACCCTGTCTTGCTTCTCTCTGTGAGGCGAGTCATCCTTTTGAATTACCGCATTAGCCCCTCTATTGGTTTCTGAGTAGCTTACTTAGTGTAATTGAGATTTGACGTAAAAAAATGTGTTGCTGTTGCTTTCTCTGGGTTTTCTTACACTAAGTCCACAGTCACCAGTATATGTGACATTAAACAAATTTCTTCCTCCTTCCTGTGTTTAAAAGTAAGTAGGAAGAAACTTATTTGAGTTCTTTGCTTGGCTTGCATTTTGCAAGGGTTTTTGGTCTGTAAAAAGGGACTTTAATCAATTATTTGTAATACAAGTTCTTAGCTTGGATCTCTTCAATGCTTGGAATACTCTTTTTCATATACATATGTAAGGTTTTTGCTTGGTAAAAGGGTCTTTAGATATGTAATTCTTTTAATCTTACAGAGGTTTTCATAACTGCTTGTGTGTATGTTGGAATTATGTTATAGGTTTACTAGTCTGGATATGAGAGTTTAGGAATCCAAACACAGATGCTGATACTGATTAAGACCAATTGTGGACAAGGGATTGGTCAGTAAAAGAATGCAGATTTGTTTCTGAAACAAATGTCTTAACAGTCATTCACCTTATTTGTTCTTGTAGTTGAAGACAGCGTAGTTGTACTGGTCAGGTTTGTGGAACTCGCAGAGTAGTTGAAGACAGCGTAGTTGTACTGGTCAGGTTTGTGGAACTCGCGCAGTTATGAATTTGCAAGCATGTATTCAAATCTTGTGTGATAAGATATTAGAATATCTCATTTCAGTGATTTTGATGATTTTTTTTCTCCAGTAAATTGTATGTTTTGTGTTGAATGTTACTCAACCACAAATTAAAAAATTGTTTAATTCATTCATTGAAATACTTCATACTGGTGAAAGTGACAAACGCATGACTAGCTGCATAAAGGAACATTAAAACTTCTTGTGAGTCGTCTTCATTTTTCTCAGTATTTTTTTTTGCATTTAGATGGAATGCTCATTTAGAGGGAGTCAGAAGTGTTCTTTTTTGAGCATGCTGTTCTTTTCAAGCTCTGTTTTGTTGTGTATGTACAGTTTTCATTTGATGATGAAGAGATAAATTATACTGTCAGAATACATAACTTATGTGCACTGTTCTTTCTTTGTTTATATAAGTTCCACATACTAGCATGAGGAAGAAGCAACTAATTGTTTTCTTTTGTTGTGCAATATCACTTTTCTTTTGTTTCAAAACGCTGATGTGTTTCCATATCCCCAAGATGTATCTCTTGTGACAAAAAAGAGAAATACAATACAATTTACAATATCAAATTCAAATATGTAAAAACTATAAAAAATTAAAAAAAAGTTTTAAAAATGAAAGATCCTCAATTCATGAATCTGTGGCAAAATAAGTAGTATTAATTATTGGCAGAATAAATCATATAAGGGCATCTGTGACTGCTGGACGAAAAGAATCAGATAAAGCTGAAATGTGGGTATCAGATTTTTTTTTTTTTTTTTTTTTTTTTAATGCACGCTGACAATTCAAAATAGAAATATAAGTACACTGAAATTAGTTTCCATACCTGTTATTGTCAGTGTGGCCTGTGTATGCAAGTGCTTGACTATCCTTTTGCATTTTATTTTCATGTGCTTGTATTTATGGGTGTGACTGTGTGTGTGTGTGTCCTGTATGAATGAAAGACACAAAAAGGTTGAATGTATGGTTTAGAGCTTGGCCCATTCGGTTGTTGAAATTAAATCCTCAGCTGACTGAATCATCTATTTATTGTTTTGGTGTTGGTATTAGAGTGAGGGAGTGAATTTTCCACTGCATCTCCATTCAGAAAATATGTTTCTATTGCCTGTCTTGAGCAACACCAATGATGTCAGAATGCATCATAAATCAAATCCTGCTCAGCTCCTTTAGATGTAAGGTGAATGCAGCTAAAGGCACTGTATAAAATGATGTCAGAATGCATCATAAATCAAATCCTGCTCACCTCCTTTAGATGTAAGGTGAATGCAGCTAAAGGCACTGTATAAAATGATGTCAGAATGCATCATAAATCAAATCCTACTCAGCTCCTTTAGATGTAAGGTGAATGCAGCTAAAGGCACTGTACACATCATAAATCAAATCCTGCTCAGCTCCTTTAGATGTAAGGTGAATGCAGCTAAAGGCACTGTACATTCACATAGCTCACTCATGCCCAGTTTCCAAGGCAAAGCTAATAGGGAATTATTATATCACTTAAGGAAAGATATGTTCTTATCACTAAAGTTTACTGTCAAAGGTGCAGAGAATGATTAGCAATTCTAAACAATACTGTTCAATGTAAAGACACTTTTAAACCATTTAACCTTAACAATAGCTCAAATCATGCCGTTTGCCTGTTTCTCACAAAGTCACTCACTCTCACATGACCCTATCCTGAAAAAAGCTTGTGAGATAAAATCACCAGTTTTCTTGCATCAATGTATGAAGGAACTTCTCCTCCTCTTCTTTTTCGTTCGTGGGCTGCAACTCCCATGTTCACTTGTATGTACACAAGTCGGCTTTTATGTGTGTGACCGTTTTTACCCCGACATGCAGGCAGCCATACTCCGTTTTTAGGGAGGGTGCATGCTGGGTATGTTCCTGTCTCCATTATCCACTGAACGCTGACATAGATTACAGGATCTTTAACATGCGTGTTTGATCTTCTGCTTGCAAATACACACGAAGGGGATTCAGGCACAAACAGGTCTGCACATATGTTGACCTGGGAGATCGGAAAAATCTCCACCCTTTCCCCATCAGGCACTTTTACCGAGATTTGAACTCAGCACCCTCTGATTTCAAGTCCAACGCTTTAACCACTCGGCTATTGCGCCTGTCAGCTTGATAAAATTGTGTAACTTATTGATAACATGACACAACACATGAGCGTATGTATACCCTACCCTTCACTGTACCCCTTTATCCTGCCTTATCATCCGTAAATATCTTCTTATTGTGCGTTTGAGGGCTGCAACTCCCACGGTCTCTCGTATGCACACGAGTGGGCTTTTACGTGTACGACCGTTTTTACCCCGCCATGTAGGCAGCCATACTCCGCTTTCGGGGGTGTGCATGCTGGGTGTGTTCTTGTTTCCATAACCCACTGAACGCTGACATGGATAACAGGATCTTTAACGTGCGTATTTGATCTTCTGCTTGCATATACACACGAAGGGGGTTCAGGCACTAGCAGGTCTGCACATGTGTTGACCTGGGAGATCGTAAAAATCTCCACCCTTTACCCACCAGGCGTGTCACCGTGATTCGAACCCGGGACCCTCAGATTGAAAGTCCAACGCTTTAACCACTCGGCTATTGCGCCCGTCATCCGTTTGAGGAAAGATGGATGGGGGGGTGGGGGGGGGGGTGGAGGGAGGTAATGCATGGGTGGAAAGAGTGAGAAAATGAGTTGAAGACGGAAAAAAGTGTGGAATTGTGACTCGTTTTATATTTTTGTTTTATTGACGTGTTTCTTATGATTTATAATTACTATTTTACTTATTATTTTGGTTTGTTTGCATTTTTTCCTCTTGACGCTAGTTTATTACTGTCGTCTTGAAACAGTATACTGTCTGCGGGCATATTTCCTTGTTGGTGTTTGTTATTTATTATGATTTTTAAATGTCCCTGGTCTATCAGCATGATATATGGCACGCTTAAAAACACACCTCATTTCAAAAGTAAATGAGTACTATTGCTGTAGTTATTTCATCAGTCATTCTTAATTGCTTTTTGGTATAGTTAATCTGTGCAAAGGTGGGGTTTTTGTTGTTGACTGTTAAGTATTTTATTCACAGATGTGTCAATATACTTTTATTTGTTCTCTATGATTACTTAAACATACACGAGTCAAGTGTCCATTTATATATTTTCATTGCTATATTACAAGGTTTACTTCTCTTGACTGCATTTCTAAATAACGATCAACGCCCCTCAGTAATCGATCAACCAGTCATTTTGTTATGTGATCCACTGGTATGGCAGAAACCTTTGTAGTTAGGGGTTTATCATAATACAGTTATTTGCGTTTCTGAATTCTACGAAGGAACAATTAGGGAAGAAACTACCAGTTATTTAAATTTGCTTCCCAAGATCACAAGAAAACGGAACAATCAGAAGACGGAAGGCACGCAGACCAAGTTCTATGTTTTCTAACATAGTTACTGTATTTAACTTTGATCACAGCTAACTCAACTTTGATCACAGCAAAGTCAAGTAACAAACTTGATCATGATAGCACAGTTAAATTAAAAAATGTAAGATTGCTAGAAGCTCTGGTAAAAGACTACTTCAGAGCATTAGAAAACCCTCAAAACCCACTGCATGATGCAGTCAAGGAACCAAAATTCAGCCGTCCAAGACGAGGAAGATCATGGATGGGGCAAGCAGAAGAGACAATCCAGCCAGTATGCCGACTACAAGACCCAAAAGAAACAAGAATGGGAGGAAAACCCCAAAAACCTCAATCATCTATTCAACACAGCCATTTCACCCACTCTAGGAAGACATTTTCGGGAATGGCCAGAAGGCAAAACTGATGCATTAGTGAAGCTACTCATAGAAGAAAACAGTAAAGAAGAGGACATCATCATATACACAAATGGCTCAGTCACCAAAGACAAATCCGGCTGGGGATTCACTGTGAATTTGTATTTGTATTTCATTTTTTTTATCACAACAGATTTCTCTGTGTGAAATTCAGGCTGCTCTCCCCAGGGAGAGTGCATCACTGTACTACAGCGCCACCCATTTTTTTTTCTTCCTGCGTGCAGTTTTATTTGTTTTTCCTATCAAAATGGATTATTCTACAGAATTTTGCCGTGGGTTCTTTTACGAGCGCTAAGTGCATGCTGCACACGGGACCTCGGTTTATTGTTTCATCCAAATGACTAGCGCCCAAACCACCACTCAAGGTCGAGGGGGGGTTTGGGGGGTGGGGTGGGGTGGGGGGAATATCGGCAGCTGAGCCGTGATTCAAACCGGCGCGCTCAGATTCTCTCGCTTCCTATGCGGACACGTTACCTCAAGGCTGCCACTCCACTGATGGAGTGATAAGGGAAGAGAATGCTGCCAACAAAGTCACAACCTCCAGCCTAACGACACACGCTCTCCAGTGGCTATCATCTATCCATATGCCTGGAAACCAACATGCCATGATTCTAACGGACTCAATGAACCTCATACAGAAAATTGAAAGTGGAATGGGAAGCCCAGAGTGACATGAGGCAATGCGCAACTCTCAGATTAAAAAACTTACATGGTCATACTGCCCGGGACATGCAGGTGTTAAGGGCAATGAGTGAGCTGACAGACTTGCTGGTAACGCAACAACAATGAGCGGCCTACATCTAGGAAAATCGGAAATCCTCAGAAAAGTCAAAAAATACCAAAAAGAACAGGTACAAGGCCATCACATCATCGATCGCCTAAAAGATATAAAGTAAAGACAGGGAGTGGCCATAAGTCTAGCATGAAAGGTAGAGCACGATGCTTTGCATATCAATATTTACATCATTTCCAAACCAACATTGCGCGCAAGTGGCAGCCTGTGTGTGTGTGTGCACGCGTGCGCGAGTGTGTAAGTGTACACACGTTAGGAGAGCTCTTTGCACGTGTGTGTGTGTATGCGCGCGCGCGTGCGTGTGTAGAGGATGAGGTGTGCGTACATGCATGTCTGTATTGTGGGAGCATCGGAATACTGGAACGTGTGGGTGTGCATATATATATCTGTGTATGTGCGTGTGTGTGGTGGGGTGTTTATGGGCATATGTTTGTGCTTGTATAAGTAAGTGTGTGAGTGTGAGTGCGAGTGTGTGTATGTGCTGTAGAAGCTGCGATATGTAGCCTAGGAATCAGTGTGTGTGGGAGAGGGGATGGGGGCATGCAGGGTGATTTGGGAGATGTTTGTCGGGGCTCGTGTACGTTTGTGTCTTTGTGCTTTCATGTCTGTGAAACTGCATATTTGTTGCATATCTGTTATGCATGTGTGTGTGTGTGTGTATGTGTGTCTATGTTTTACATTTATTTGCTTATTTGTTTATTTATTATCATTATTATATAATAATAATTATCTTTTTTATCATTTTATCTTTTTTATCATCATAATTATTTTTTCTTTTTTCTTTTTTTTCTTCTTTTTTCTCAAGGCCTGGCAAAGCGCGTTAGGTTATGCTGCTGGTCAAGCAACTGCTTGGCAGATGTGGTGTAGCGTATATGGGTTTGTCCAAATGCAGTGACGCCTCCTTGAGCTACTGATACTGAAACTGATACCGATACTAGAAGCTCTGTGGCTGAGTCGGTAAGGTGTTGGATTTCTTGTCTGGTGATCAAGTTTGTGGTCCTTGTTTCCATGTATTCTGGTTTCACTCAGAAAGGCACTTTATCAAGTTTTTCCTTACTCCACTCTGCTGTGAATGGGTACCTGATGACTAAAGCTGGAGAAGGTTAACTCTCTCCATACGAACGGCGAAAGAGACGACGTTAACAGCGTTTCACCCCAATTACCATCATCAAAATATTGCAAGCGGAAGGCTCTTGTACTGAAGAGGTGAATGTTGACAAAGAATACCACAATTCTGATGACGGAAGCTAAAGGTTGGGTCATTCAGACACCCACTGGACATCCGAGGGGTCTGTGTAGAGGAGAAGAGAGGACTGGCCGTACTGAGTGAGTTAAAGCAAGTGAATGAAAGGATTGGGCCCAGCCATCCTATGCCAAATCTATGACACAGTGAATATATGAATTCACTGTCCCTACATCTGTAAAAGGCTATCAGACTTTTAACTTTACAAAATTATGAAATAAGATACCCCCCCTCATCCCCCACATTCCCACCAAGTCTGACATGTAAGAACATGCAACAAAAGTCTGCCTCTGCCCACATGTATTTTCTTTCAATGTCATTTTTTTTCCTCACTGGAAACAACAAAATTCAACAACGAAAAGAAACCTTGACATGTTGGAAACCCTATTTTACAATTTTAAACTTATTCTCATCAAAACAAACAAAAGAATCTAATATCAGAAATGGCATTGCAAAGAATAAAATCATAATAACATACAATGTATTCCATAAAATAAAAATTTAAAAAAAAAGAAAAAAAGAAAAGAAAGAAAGAACACAATCTGAATTTCTCAGTCTGGAGTTTCCATATATTTTTGCATGCTTATCAAAAATGTACAATTACTTTTCAATGCTCCCAAAATACAAATAGTTTACTAAAGCACCTTAATCTTCACCCTCAATATATTTTTGAACATGAAGAAAAATTGAAATACTTATTACTCCCAATATACAGTAACTATGAGATCTTCTATGGGTTATGATAATTTAATATTGAAAATCTCAATATATTTGTGTGTAAAAAAGCATGTGTGATGTAAATTAATTGTAAACAGTTCTAAAAGATGCTTATCAAATGAATATCAGTTACATTTTTAAATTATGTTCATATTTCTTAACATAATAAAGGATAAATAACACATGCCAGTCATCTTAATAGTTTGCTGAAGAACAAATATTCAAAGCATTCCCACCTCTCAACATTTGCAGCCATACAATGGTTCTAAAACTGGAAATTAAGTATTCAAGGTATTCCCACCTCTTGAAACTATGTAACAGTTACATATGTGACTTGGCCTACTCTTCAAACCACTCTTATGTTTGAGAAATACCAATTCCAAGGAAAATAATCTCTTTTGATGTGGTATTTAGCTGCTGAAGAATGTGGCATACACATATTCATTAGTAATATGTGTTGTAATTTACCTCCATCAACATGTAAACATTGATCTACTGACTTAATGCTTTTAATATTATAGCAAATGCACATAATTTATTTCATTTTTGTTTAGAGCCACCACCAAAGCACTAAAAATGATAATCTGGGTTTTCGGAAAGTAACAGAAACACCATAGTCAGCAAAATATAGACACTGAAATAGACTGATCTCAAAGGCATTGCTCCTCAGTTATTTGACCCTGTATTAGGGGTTATTTGACCCTGAATTAATCTGAGAAACCTGTGTTAACTGTGCCAGTAGTCTCATTTCATTTCATGACCAAATACTTACTGATTCTTAATCTGTATAAAGCTTCAAGTCTTAACCACTCTTTTCTCTCTTCAATATATTTCATTGCAAAACAAAGTGAAAGCCAAATAAAATCCTTGTTAAATATGATTCTCCAATGAAATGTGAGACAATGAATATTATACTAAGGTCAGTAAATGATGTCAGAGATGGAGAATTTTTCTGTATCAATGTTGTGTCCATAGTGACAGTGAATTAACCCTAACAAGTAACCAGTAACTTTACGTGCAGTAACAGACTTCCCATCAGCTTAATGTCTTATAGGATAATTAAAAATAATCAGCTTGTGAACAGCAATGAAGGCAACAGTTCAAAAACTAACAAAGTAAGAGACTTGCACAAATGTTGACCACAGAGATCTCTCACCCACCAGGGAATTTGAGAACTCTCATGCTGGCTAAGACTGACTGAAAAATAAGCTCTCAGCTCTTTTGGTCAAGTTGTTACAAGTAATTAAACACCACATGTATATGGACTATCCAACATTGCACCGCATAAACTGTCTGCGATGGCCCAGAAAGAGACACGCCTGGTGTTCACTGTGGATATATTTTTTGCTTTATGTTATAATTTAAATGAACTATGATTTCTCTCACTCCCATACAAACGTGATGGCACATAGCTATCATACATTTTACCACCTTGTAAATCCAAAGGGTATTGTCCATCGTTTCACTATTTAAAGGAACGAAAAATGAAAGCCAATGTTCCTCTATGGCAAAAGCTAAAAAAACACAACCCCAGTTTTTCGTACAATTATGGATATATTACTGCTAATATAAAAAGTTTTATAATTATATCTATGCAAATTACTACCAATATGCATTTTATATAAATTCTGTTATTATATATTAACACTGAAAGCTCAAATAGTCAAATATGGTTAAAAAATGTTTACAGCTATTTGTCTTTGCAACAAGGTCACCATTTCCACTCTACAGTCAGCTTCCTTAATTTTCTAATCTATGGTCACTTGACAAAAAAAAAAAAAGGTTTTTAATAATAAAAAGTTATCAGATTCTCTGATATTTCCGCAAAATTATAATACTGTGATGACAGAATACCACTAATATGCAACGTCAAAAAACAGAGAATTGATATCAGACAACAAAAAAGAAAGAAAAAAAAAAGGGGCCCCTGTGCCAAGCAGAATGCCATTAACACAAGTAAGTTAAAAACATTCAACCTTTTGGAAGTTTCCCAGTTCTACTGTAACATCAATTGAGAAGTTAAACATGAAAACCAGAGATTTAAAAATTCACGGACCTTTTTCTCTTCCTGAGATAAGACGAGAAAATCAACTCAAAACCACTCAAAACCTCAGATTAGTCACAGTTCACCCTTCACGACACAGACTGGCATGTTGCAAATACAAATACACAATTTTTGTTTTGCTATCAATAGAATAAGTCAGTCTAGAACATAATGAAAAGCACATTCCCTTCTTTATGCGTGCACGCACACACACACACACACCTGTCATAGGCAGCAAAGCAAAACTCATGAATACTTATCTAGGATACACACAACCACAACATAGAACTCATTATGTGATCACTTAAAAATACATGGAAAATTAAGCTGAGCTTATGTGTGCGTGTGTGTGTGTGTTCATGCGTAAGAGCAAACTGGTGAACTAATGCATGTGGATGTTTGTAGACTGGATGTGTGTGTCCGCCAGTTTACATCTCAGCATGAATTATTTTTTGAAAGAGTGTATGAGTGTGTCAGTATATATGCACACTTGCATGTCTATATTGTACACATTTGAGGATGTGTGCTTCCTCACATTCAGCAAACATGAGGTGAGAAAATGACAGCTTTCTGACAGTGAACACCTGCATAGCGTCTGTGTATGCATACATATTTTGCCTGATGGACCACATTTAAAATGTAACAGACAACATCAAACAATGTGCGATGAGCAACAGAAATAGCCAGCCTGGCTGACACTGAAAAAAATTAAAGAAAAAAAGAAATGTATTCTTTGTGTATTAAATAAATTGCCAACTGAACATTAAACCAGCACTGACAGCATTCCTGTTTTTGGTTCACTATATATTTTATTTTGTTGCTGCACAGACAGATTTGCAAATGCTTGCCCACACATACAATACATGCAAACTATTTTGAAGGTTGCTTGAGCAAAATTTCTTTAAGAAGTCAGAACTGAACACAAATGTGTACAAGTGAACACACTTGAACCACACCTCATGGACATGGTTTGATTGCTCTGGTGTCCTATCATTCAAACTTCAACTCTAAATGGACATTATTTGGGCTGTTTTGAAGTCGTGCTGAACACCCACTCTACTGATTCTATTCAAATTTCTCCACTACAGATCTTAAACTCTATGCACCCACTGTTTTGACATATCTCCCCACCTCCCACCCAGAACTGCATAAAATAAAAATAGATTAAAAAAAAAAAATCAATAAAAATACTCAACAACAAAGAAAGCAAAAACCTCAACACCAACTGAACAGTCAACATAGCTTTCATCCAAATCAATCAATAAAATCATCTTCCACTTCTAGGTCCAGCACATCGTCTAAAGTGATGGCATCAGCATCACCACCAGCCGAAGACACCTTTGTCTCTTTAGCTTGGCGCTTAAGCTCACGGGCCAGCTGACCCTCAAAATCCTCTGCTTCGCTTTTGTCCTCTCCCTCCTCCTCCGAGTCTGATCTGGCACTGTCATGTTCCTTGGGCTCGTAGCCCTCCTGAGTGTCTGAAAGATGGTCGGCATCATGTCTGGGACTGCCCGTCTGTCCCTCCACACTGGACCGAGAGTTGGAGTCCTCCAACAGTTCCATGGAAGATCCTTTGTTTCCTTTGTCGTCTGCTGTTGCTGCTGCAGCTGAGGTTGCTGATGGTTTTCTTGGACCCTCCCGTTCCTTCCTACGCCTGCGTGCTCTGAAGACACACAAAACAAGCATGTCAAGTGGGTGTCTGAATGTCCCAGCAAATCATTTTCATTGTTAGAAATTCTGTGTTCTTTATCTCCATCCACTTCTTAAGTGTTATGACCTTCTGCTTGTAATGATGACTTCAGCACCAGTAAAACACTGCTGCCATTACCTACTTTGTCAGCAAATGAAGTACTTGCTTGTGACGCTATTGTTGACACATGTGAAGCAGTACCAATCATACATTATCTTACGTGTGGTGTAGCTGGATATCATGCAGATTTTAATCATAACAAATGCAAGTGCTACACAAGGTATTTTTAAACCCATCAGTGACAGATGTAGTGTTTATGTGTGTGTTTGTGTATGTTGTGCACCCAAGAGTGTGTGTTTGAGTAGCCTCATAACCCCCCAAAATGCAAGAATGACTGCCTACACATGGCAGGGGTCATAAACATAAAAGCCCACTCATTTACACACGAGTAAATGTGGGAGTCACAGCCCACAAATGAAGAAGAAGAACATCTCCCACCTGTTGCCCCTACCCCACCCCACCCGACATCCCCAAACGTTATTCCCACTTCCCATTAAGTCACTTATGTTTTTTCCATTAGGAAGTGCAAGTCACCCAAGGTCTTACCTGGCTTTCTTTCGCTTCCTGAGCTCCAAGGTCCATTTGTTCTCCTCCTCAAAAATCTCATCCAGCTTCTCCTTGCTTACCCCTTTGTCCATCTTGAGCAGTGTCAGGTACACCCCACCAGGTGTGCGGCGCCTTGACCCATTCTGCACAGTCAACACCATGGCAGGGAATCTTTCACACTTTCCCTCCAAGCATCCACAGCCACACCAAAAACCAAAAGGACACACACTGAACCCCTTGACTGCTAAACCTTGCTGAAATGAAATCTGTCAGTCACAGATTCCAACTGCAAGGAGATAAGAATAGAATTATGTAGGATACAGTATATTTCCTGCATGCCTTGTGCCCCCAGTGATGTGATGAGAATGGCTGATGATCAGGATGAACACAATCCACCAGGGAAGATCTTGCAACATCCTCTCCTTATCTCTGAATTTTTTTTTCAAAACAGATTTGATGTAGTATGCTTTGAAACCTTGAAACTGAAACTGAAACTGTGTGAGAAATACAAGGTGTGATTGATTGTAATGAACAAAAGTAATGCAGTTTCAAGAGGAAGGAGAACAAATACAAAATGGTGACCAGTATCCTCACTTACAACCTCAATCTTATCTCAGTTCAGCAACAGTCCTCCATCCAAGCATACTTGTCAGCAGCAGACAAAAGGTTAACCTTTTCAATGCCCAAGTCACAGAACTAGACAGTATACATACGAGCTCTTCATTGGCAGACTGCTGATTGTTGTCAGAAATCTGCTGTGCTTACGTACAGGTTTCCAGTTCTTGTGTCATGAGGCTGACAGAATGACCCAGTGATTTGTTCTGAGCCAGTCAAGTGGGCATAATGAACAATCAAACTAAAGTAAAATATAACTAAAAAAAAAACTGGGTTGCAGGCTATTATTTGTATAAGAAGATATCTGTGTGTGTGTGTGTGTGTGTGTGTGTGTGTGTGTGTGTGTGTGTGTGTGTGTGTGTGTACACTGTTAGTGTTAAATGAGTTAAGTATTAAAAACAACACTGCATCATCTGTTCCGTGTACGAACCACCAGAAACTAACTTGACATGAATAAAAGTAGATACTGTTAAGAAGAATACAGTGTGGATCTCACCATGATCAACATGCCCCCCCCTGCCTCCACCTTCTCTGTCTCTGCCAGCAATGACAGTGCTTTGGTTCGTCCAATCACACTCACAACCCGTTCTGTGAGACAAATGACAGAGTGCATAAAAATGATACATGAACTGATGAAGGTAAATCATAACAAAACAACACAACACTATACACTGATCAAACATTTTCCCCCCAAAATAGAGTATGGCTGCCTACATAGCGGGGTAAAAACAGTCTTACATGCAAAAACCCACTCGTGTGTACTCTACGAGTGAACGTGGGAGTTGCAGCCCACGAACAAAGAAGAAGAAGAAGAAGAAGAATCAAACATTCAGTTTTCTTCATACCTATCCAACCGCTTCCAGATTGTCTCTGTTAGGAACTTTAAATCTGATCCAACCCTGATATCCTATGGTGTGCCACAAGGCTCTGTCCTGGGCCCCATTCTGTTCGTTCTGTACACAGCTCCTCTTTCTGATGTCATTTCTTGCCATTCTGTTCTTCATCACTCTTTTGCTGATGATACTCAGCTACAAAAGTCTGCAGAACCAAACCAAGTACACAGTCTGATTCTGTCAATGCAGGATTGTATTCTCCATGTTATATCCTAGATGACATTCAACAAACTAAAGTTGAATGATGACAAAACTGAAAATATGATTATTTCTTCTGCAAGAATGTCCCGATCTACTTCTTTTCCTGCCTCTATTGTGGTTGGTGATGCCACAGTTCAGTTTTCTAAATCAGCAAGGAACCTTTGAATCATTCTTGACTCAAACCTCAGCATGCATGCTCAGATAGTAAATCTGATATGCATAGTCAATTGTGAACTTCGTCGCATCAACTTTATCCGTCAGTACCTTTCTGTTGAAACTATTAAAACTCTTACTTCTGCTTTTGTGCTGTCACGAACTGACTACCATAATTCTCTTCTCACAGGCTGTCCACATAATATTCTTCAGTGAATTCAAAAGCTTCAAAACAATGCTGCCCATCTGACCTTCACAGTCCTACGTACTGAACACATTTCTCCTCACCTCCGCACTCTACAATGGCTCCCCACAGAAGCAAGAATTAAATACAAAGTTGAGTGTCTCTGTTATTCTGCTTTCCACACCACAGGACTTACATATCTTTCTGACCTTATCAGTGTTTACACTCCCACAAGAAATCTCCGCTCTTCCTCTGTTACCTTTTGAAACTTCCTTGTGTCAATACAAGAACCTATGATGAACGTTCTTTCTTCTTTACTGCTCCTCACATATGGAACAACCTTCATCATCATATCTGTGCATCTGATTCTATTTCTGCTTTTCGCTCATCACTAAAAACTCATCTTTTTAAAACCTAAGTACTCTCAGCTTCCTTGTTCTCCAACACCACCCATGTCAGCTCACTTTGGATGTATGTAGAGTGGGAAAGGGAGAGTGTGAGTGGGGGGGTGAGGGGGTAGGGGGGGAGGGGTTTTTGAAAAAGAGTGGTCATGAATGTTTTATGTAACTTGTAATAGCTTTCTTTCATGTAAAGCACCCTGAGCTCTTAGAGATAAAGGGCACTATATAAATGTACATTATTATTATTATTATTAAGAACATTTTTTCCAAGACAGAATTATGAATAATATATAAAATGGAAATGGAAAAAATATCATCAGAACCCAAATAACTTTTATCCCCCAGAAACAAATTACCAGTTGCTCAGACTTTAAAGCATACTCATGACACTGCATAAAAAACACACCAAAAAAACAAGAGGCAAAGACTTCAAGGCTTACAATCACATGTGATTCCTGCTGCACAACAACATGAAAGTATTAAAACCAAAAAATACCAATGGTAGCAGTGGGTGGGGGATATGGGGTGGGTGGTTAACAGTACATAACAATCCAAATGATATTTTTGCTTGCCATCAGAAACGAGTGTTCATCAAACCAAAGGTTGGGTGCTGATCCTAACTTAAGCAGCCCACAATGAATGGCATTTCATTATTTTATGATCATAATATCTATTTCTCCCTTTCCTGTGTAAAAACACAAAATACATGCATGAAGACATACTGTGTGCCCTCCCCTCTTTCTTTCCCCACATGCACAAAATTAACATACAGCACACTTGCTAGTACACACATATGCACAGGCATGTACTTGCAATCCCCCAGACCCCACCACCCACACACTCTTGTCCACAATGCTATCAGTATCACACTGAGTTACAGTTTGACTGAAACATCAACCACTTTAAATTCTGTTAAGTTCTTAAAGAAGACATGCCAAAAAACTGCCACTAAAATGTGCAGTAACATGACTGTGGAAATATGTTAGATTCTTCATAATTACATGTGCCTTTCTCAAAAGTGCATTGTTGTTACAAACAGAATATGTGGAAAGAACTGATTTTTTTTTTTTTCAATTCTTATTCCATGTAATTTCCAATCGGATTATTAAAGATGTACTGTATTGTTATGTGTTGTAAAAATAGTGTCTACAGTTTAAGTACAGAGAAAAAGAAGTTGTCAAAGTTTTCCATGGACACACACACAAACACATAAAATACGTACACATATAAACATAAACACACACACAAACACAACTGATACACAGTGACAGGGTTATTGTACAGACTGTTACCCATATATACATATATATATATACATTAACCAAAAACTCATCTTTTTTTCTTCTTTGCTCTCATTAATTTTCAAATAATCTGTAAATCTTAAAAGAATGAATATAACTTACTAATCAGATGGACCTTGTTCTCTTGCAGCTTACTGCTGATAAAATAGGTGACCTCCTCCACAGAGCTGTTTTCCGTGACTCGTGGCAGCTGTATCCTCTCCTTCACACTCGGACGTTTTCCTAAACGCTCTGCCACATGCTTTCGCTTTAGGTTTCTCCTCTGTTTGAACGCCACTTTCTCCAAATCAATCACTTCTCCAAACAAGTCCTCATCAGCATTCTTCATTTCACTTTCATCCACTTGGTGTGGTCGGTCATCGTCTTTTGCACGTGTATAGTCATATGATTCCACATCTCGATCACCAGTAAGCTTTTTTTCCATGCTGAAGTTTCCAACTTCGGCAGTGAGAATCTGCTCTTGTAGAACCGAGCCCCAGATCGACCTGCCACTATGTCTGGGAACTGGTGGCATTCTGCCACCATTATTTACAAAGTTGGGATTGACAAATGGTTTGGAGTGGTTGGAGCCTGCCTTGCCCACAAGAAACTTTCTCTTCTTGGTATTGTCATCGTCTGACGAATTACCATCATCGTTGTTGTCACTGTTGTCAGATTCACTGTGAGGAGGCCGACGGATGCTTTTTGTTGCCGTTGTGGTTCTAGGTTGGTTGTCAAATATGGAATACTGCTGAGCTTGTGGTTTGTCTGTTTTGGGAGGTTGCTGGGTGAGAACAGAAAACAAAAAGACATGAGATGATAAAAGAAAAACAGCAAAAACAACAACATAAAGCCAAGTAATTAATAACTTTCTGCCACAAATTTACATGAAATATCACTCAAATGAAGCTGTCAAATAAGTTATTACGTAAATTAACTTTCGGTAAAGCACTTTTAAGGCAGAACTAAGAAACAGTCTAACAACTGTTTGACAATATTAAGAACCACCGCCACCATGGCAAAACCCGTTTGATAATTATATCATTGTAAAAAAAAAAGAAGAAGAAAAAAAGGGGGAAACAATGACATCAGTAAGAACAAATTTTATGAGATTGTCTAAGTGCTATTCTAATTTCTAGTTCTATGTTATTACTTCAGTTCATAAATGTACCAAACACTGAAGTGCTAGTCTACTTCTATGTTATTTACTTATTACTTCAGTTCATAAATTTACTGAAGACGTGAACATCAACTCAGTATTCAGATCCCTACACACATCGTCACCTGGCTACTGTTCCAATGTTCACATGTTATGTATCACTAAATAATATCAACGGAAAAATTAGCGATAAGGATCTTAGGATATAATGATACTTAGCACAGATCTGTCAATATGAAAGTAATCTGTATTGTATAAAAGGCAAAAACTCCCAAAATTCATAACTGTTAAAAAAAAATATTATCAATTATGCAAGGGTATGTGAACCCACAAAATATGAATCTCCAGCATACAAATAAAACTAGAGGTGAAGCCTTCATGACTCACTGTCATTCCCGCTGAACAAAAATGAAAATGCAGGTGGCATGGAGGGAAGAAGCGGGAGGGCTACCAGTGCAGTCAGCAAATAGGCCTACGGACCATGTATTTTGCCAAAACTATGATGTGTCAGTATTGCCTGGGCAAACACTGCCAAATATGGAATGCGATGCCTCACACTGAGCAGCATGTCACCTGTATACAAAATCAATGGCTCAGCATGTTTCTCCTTTTCTTGCTGCAATGTAGCTTGGATAGAGATTACAATTTGAGGCTGACGAGGAATCCCTACAGGTGATGGGCTTCAGTTCAAGGCATGGAGAGAGAAAGAGTGTGTGTGTGATTGAGAGAGAGGGAGAGGGAGAGTGTGTGTATGTCACTATGTGTGTTACATGCATACATGTGCGCAATTTTCCATGTGAAAAAGATAAGTACTGGTTCAAGTATTGCCTAAAGTTATTTCAATTTCCACAGTTTTTCACTCACTATATAAACTATTACCATACATGTGATACTTACATAAAACACACAATTCATTTTATGAGCAGCTTGAACAGTTTGACAAGAGCCCATTCAAAGTACTTTTACCATCCAATAGTTCTAAATGCAGCACCACATGGTGGCTAAGCTGCTGATATTTGCACACAGTACTCCAGCAGTCATGAACAGTTATTAGGTGTGTGGAGGAAAGGGAAATGGGGTAGTTCTTTTCACGATTTATTGTTTCAGGACGTTGTTCAGTTTGTCTGTGTCACAAAGCATTTTACTGCTTTGCACAAACCATGTCAAACTGCAGGCCTCCTGTACGTATTTTATTTCTGAAAAAAAAGTCTCAAAGTCAAAGCGTATGTGTAATATATACAATTCTTTAAAAAACAAACAAACAAACAAAAGAAACCTCCAATTCAACTGCTCAAGTGAAAGTAAAGCGAACTACTACTTCAAGCAGGCGACCCATAAGCCCTATTTCAACGTTTTCAAGTTCTTGTGAACCAGTGCATCCAACATCGTCGCACAAGAAAGTCAGCTTAGGACAATCATTGTCGAAAAAAGAGGACATTTCTTCCCATTCAACCAACGAAAAACATACTTGTTCTTCTCCCATGGAGTCAGAGTCTGTGATTTCACCTTCCTCTATCTCTCCTTCTTCAGCCGACATGATGCCTAAATAAATGGCACTGTCAGACAAATCGGTGAGTCGAATTCTACTATTGCTAACTCACTAAACGGCTCAGTCAAAATACGGCCTTGCTTCCGCCAGACGAAATAAACGTGCTTTTTTGTCTTCAAAAAGAAAATTTCCATTAGAGTTATTTCCCTGGAATATGCACAGGATTATTACTGATGTGCCCCAAACACTAGTTGCTAATTGTTCAGATCATGGTTACATAAAACATAATTAATTTTGATCAGTCGACAGGTGTTGTATTTTGTTTGTTCTCTTTCGTTTTTCTCCCCCTTTTATATTCTGGTTTACGGCACAAAGGAAGACAATGTCACTGGAGTTGCTCAGTTAAATAAACTGGCGCACAAATTTAGCCATTGCTGCTTAGGTATGACTATCAAATCACTGAATTCAAATTATGGTGCTTAGCGTCTCGCCGACTACTTAGGCCATCTCAAGGCTATTTAGGTCTGACTATGCGCGTTGGGTTAAGCTGCTGGTGAGCCCCCCTGGCACTGATCTGCTTAGCAGATGTTGTGTCGCGTATATCGATTTTGCCGAACGTAGTGACGCGGCCTCCTTGAGTTACTGATAATGATAATGCTTGTGGGATATTTTAGCTCGGTTATAAAACTACAAGAGGGTGTCGCGTAGGCGGGGACTGATCCACATGCGCTTCACCTTACACTGACACTGCAGCCATGCTAATTTTGATACCAGCTGATCGCCGCACAGAGCATAGACACTATATATCTACATAGTGGCTATGCACAGAGCTACAAGCAACAGGCACTGATATCTATTTTTAGATTAGTGAGTAACAAGGTGGAAACACTTGACTAATGACTGAAAAGCATCCAAAGGAAACCGGCCGCGATTCGAGCAACAAAAAACAGACCTGAAACAAAAACTGACTGAGAAATAAAGAGAACTTAGATACAGTACAGACGCATTTCAGCATGTAACCCAAGAAAATGCATTTGCGCGGCGTCAATTTTCGTCTGTTGTCACCAGCAGGGAGAGGATTAAAACAACAACAACAACAAAACAACAACAAAAAAAACAACTGAAACCGTCATCAGCATGCGAGGATTTTAAACTGAAACCGCCATCAGTCGAGCAAAACATATTCAGCGGGCAAAAAACAGCAGAAAAAGCCATTGACTCAAACCAAGTGAAACAGCAATAAAACAACCATCCAATACTGATGACTCCTCGCCCTGAACCACAACGATAACCACAGCCTCAACCATCACCACCACCACCACCACCAACACCAACAGCAACAACACACACACACACACACAGAGATTTAGTGAGTATCAGTCACTGGCAGGCCCGGGGAGGCGCCACAGCGTCAGTTCAGACAAACCCATATACGCTGCCGGCAAATCTGCTGGGCAAATAGTGCCTGAGCAGCAGCATAATCCGACGTGCTTATTCAGACCTTGAGCATGCCAATATATTTGTGTACCCGTCAGAGTGGATTTCTTCTACAGCCGGAATGTTCAGTTGCTAGAAGACAACACTTTCAGTTGTAGTCATGTGTTCTTTTTCAGTGCTCTAATTCGTGCTGCACGTGGAATATCGTCTCATCCCAACTACATGACTATACACTCAGTTAGTTCGAACTTGGGAGAAAGGGCGAAAGCGGGATTCGAACCCAGACTCTCGCGGACTCTGTATTGGCAGATGAGCGTCTTATCCATTTTGTCACATCCCCCCCACCCTTCCCCCCCGCCACACACACCCACCCGCGGCGGCACACACTCACACATATTTGATTGTCTACGACTACTGCTACTACTACTACTACTACTACTACTGTGGTTGCCGATGACTTCAGGATTGAAAATACTTGTGTATGTGAAGGTCGTATCAGCTGAGTCTTTTTCAGTCGAACGCAAGCTCAGTGATGGCTGAGGAGTCCAACTCCAGTTCCACAGCAGCTGCAGGGGAATGTCTGGTCTTTGGTGGATTCTGTTTGTCCTCTGTTTTTTGGCCGGTTTTTTTTTCTTCTTTTTTTTCTTTTTTTTTTTTTTCGCTTTGTCCTTTTCTCCTCCAGACTGGCAACACGGCTTGCCTCAAAGGTAACAGAGCTGGCAGCTTGGTGGATGGTATTGCGCCATGTATTTCGGTCAGCAGCTTGGGTTGTCTATTACTAAGCTGGGGTTGATGTCACACGTTGTGAGGGTCTTCTTCAGCGTGTCTTTGTACTGCTTTCGATGTGCTGTTTTGTTGCGGTGACCAGTGCATCTTCTTGCGGTGATCGTTTAGAACAATTTTGGGTAGACGGTGTCATCCATTCTGAAGACTTGTCCTACCCAGCGTAGCTGCGCCTTCAATAGCATGGTCTCTGTGCTGGTCATTTTGGCTTCCAGAGGACCTCAACATTGGTGATGTAGTCACTCCAATAGATCTTCAAGATGGAGTCGAGGCAGCATCGGAGGAATCTCTCCAGGAGTCGGATGTGACTGTGGTAGGTGGCACAATACTCACAGCCGTAATGGAGGGTTGTCAACACCTTGACTCTGTAAACGCTGATATTTGTCTCTGAGGTGGCTTTTGTTCCACACTTTCTTTTGGATCCTTCAAAATGCACTGTTGGCCTTGACCAGTCTGTTGTCCACTTCACTGTCATTTCTGGCGTCAGTGGAGATGACGGATGCTCCTGAGGTAGCAGAACTGCTGGACGATGTTCATATTTTGTCTGCTTTATGATGATGCTCAGTGTGTTATGCTCCTGTAATGGGGAGAGCTAGTGATGAACTCCAGTTTTCTTCAGGCTGACTTCAGGACCAAAAGGATCAGCAGCTTCTGCGAAACAGGAGGTTATACGCTGTTAGGCCCTTTCAATGAGCACAACTAGAGCAGCAGCATAGGCAAACAAAGGCTGTCAGATAACTCTCTCCAGTGTCCTGGTGCAGTCTTGCAGTGGACGCAGGTTAAGGAGGTTTCCGTGAGTGCGGATGTTGATGTAGACCCTTTCAGCTTCATCCAGGTCGTGAGTGGCTTGTTGTAGCATCATGCTGGAGAAGAAAGAGAAAAACGTGGGGGGCTAGAACGCAGCTTTGTTTACACCCTGTTGGAGATTTGGAAGGGCTGGGAGAGGTCATTTCCATGTCTGACATGGCCAAATTGACCCTTGTTGAGCTTCATGACCATGGTGAGGAACTTTCGTGGGCAGCCCAGCTTTTCAAGTAATTGTAGTCCAAAGTTCTTCTTTGCTCACCACGTCAAAAGCTTTTGTCATATTAGCAAAGGTGATGTACATACTTCTATTCATTTTTTCCCCTGAAGCCGCCCAAGGATGAATATCACTTCTGTCGTACTCCGCTTTGCTCTGGAGCCACACTGGGTACCTGGAAAGTGGGCCTATGTGCTGGGAGTTAATATGCCGATGAGGATTCGAGAAAGATTGTTCCCCGCAACAGAAAGCAGGCTGGTTCATCTATGGTTCGAGCAGTCTGAATTGTCTCCCTTGTTCTTGTACAGGGTGATAATGATACGTTGCGGAGGTCCGGAGGGAGTATAATGCGCACACACACAAACTAGTGGAGTGATAGGCCGCTATTGATCCAAACCTCTGAGAGGGGATGCCGTCAGCTCCTTCGGTATTGCCATACTTTAGTACGTTAATGGCTCCTGTGGTTTCTTAGAGGGTCGTGGGCTCACCGAGTTCGTGTTTCATAGCCTGCTGTGGGATGAGGTTGATCGCTCTGTCGTGTACCACGCGACTGGCACCAAAGATGCTTTGGAAATTTTCTGACCAGCGGTCTAAAATGGAGTCAACGTTTGGAAGATGGGGCTGTACACTTCTTTCATGGCCTGGTAAAACAGGCCATAGTTCCAAGTGCCCGAGTACATCATGGTTCACTGTGTAAGGTCTATCCACCATTCGTTTTGGATGTCTTGAAGCTTGTGTAGGAGCTTGCTACATGAGAATGGGAAAGAAGGCTTTCTTTTGTGGACAAGAAGGGTCCACCAAGTGGACTTGTGTGTTGATCTTTTCTCTTCAAGGTGTTCCTGGGTTTCGTTTTTAGTTGTCGTTGAACTGTTCTTGATTGTTCTTGGACGAGAATCCAAGGGTTTCCTGGGTGGTCTGAAGCACAGAGTTCTTGAGGTGGTCCCAAAGTGCTTCAGAGGATGAGTCGGCTGTATTGTCATCACTCTTCAGATTGTTCTGCAGATTCAGGTGGAACTGTGTCTTGCCGAGGTCTGAACTGAGTGCACTGACACAATTTCTTGTTCGGATCGTTTCTCTTTTCAGGTTTGGGCTTGAAACAGATGTTAAGCATGCAACGGACGAGACAGTGGTCCGTGTGATACTTTGCACTTGGCATCTCTCTGGTGTGAAACACGTCCTTGATGTCTGCACTACTAAACTATAAAAGTACACCACCGCTACTTCTACTGCACTACTATTACTACTATTACTTCTTCTGCTGCACTATAAAAGCGCCAACATATGATTATTGTCTAGAAGGGAAGAAAACAATATGAGACTTTCTGAATATTATTCGTAATTTCCAAGCAGTCAGTGTTGCTGGTGGTGGTAATAGTCATAGTCAATATTGCTTGCATAGTTGTAGTCCTGTGGGGGGAAAAGAAGCTGTGAAGCGACAGACCCCTTTCGTGGTATAAAATGATAGCCTGTGGGTATTGGTCGGTCAAAGCTACGACCTTTATGCTCATGTAATTTTTCCCTATAAAAACGTCTAACAGAACCTGGAAAATTTTAACACCCCCCCACCCACCCAACTAATATACCGTTGAGGGAGGGAGGTGGAGCTAAGAACGATGGTCAAATGAAATTGCAGAATAAACGGTGAAACTGCAGAGACCCGGGCTTTTACACACAGTGAACAGACCAGGAAGATTCTGGTGAACAGTTCTTCTGTGCGGTACCCCAGTAACACTTGACAGAGGTAAAGGGGATGAAATAGAAGAAGAACATCACCTTCATAGACGTTTTATGCTTTGCAAGACCTGTTCGTCGTTCTTTATGGATAAAACCACTTTTGGTGGCATGCATGACTACTTATTTGCGGCTTTCAAGATTATATAGCGTGGGTAGAGCAGCCTGGTGTGCATCAAGTCTTCTCTTAAACGTTGATTGAGACTGTTGGCGCCGTTACAACCACATCTGGCAGACTATTCCTCGTGTGAACAACGCGTTCTGTGAAGAAAGAACTCTTCGCGTTCAGTCTACAGTGTGATTTGTTCAACTTGAGACTATTCTCCCTGACTTCCCTAACTGTTGCAGTGTGCATTCTGAGACTATTCCCCCTGACTTCCCTAACTGTTGCAGTGTGCATTCTGAGACTATTCCCCCTGACTTCCCTAACTGTTGCAGTGTGCATTCTGAGACTATTCCCCCTGACTTCCCTAACTGTTGCAGTGTGCATTCTGAGACTATTCCCCCTGACTTCCCTAACTGTTGCAGTGTGCATTCTGAGACTATTCCCCCTGACTTCCCTAACTGTTGCAGTGTGCATTCTGAGACTATTCCCCCTGACTTCCCTAACTGTTGCAGTGTGCATTCTGAGACTATTCCCCCTGACTTCCCTAACTGTTGCAGTGTGCATTCTGAGACTATTCCCTCTGACTTCCCTAACTCCCTAACTGTTGAAGTGTGTAATCTGATGTCCCCGAGTCTGATAAATTCCATGGATAAACTTATACAAGTCGATGATATTGTCGCACTTCGACACACAAGGCTGGGTAGTTTCAGGGTTTCTAATTTCTCAGGATACGGCTTGTGTAAGCCATGAGTTAAGTTGCTCGACGCTGCACGTCTTCCACATCACTGTACTATGATTTCAGGTGCTGTTGCCAAACCGAGTGGCCGTATTTCATGATAAGTCTGACAAGGGTTGAGAGTTGTACGAAGAGGTCATCTGTGAGGTGGTCAAATGTTCTTCGGATCACTCCAACTATCCTGTTTGCCTTGGTTGTAACCTTTAATACATGATCTCTAAAAGACATTTTGGTGATTCAAAGTCAAATATCCTTCTCAACCTCACTAGTATCCGTCAAAACTAGTAGTACTGTAACAGTAACCAATGGTACTTTCGTACACACAGACGACATTGCAGAGTGGATGGTGAAAGAAGGATCTTGGAGAATATGTCGTGGAAAAAAAAGAAGAAAGTAAATTACTTTGTTGGTGAAGCAATATTTTTCTGTGTTAGTTTTTATCTTTCTTATAAGGCCGTACTGAGGTGAAGAAAAGAAACGATCTGAAGATGGATCAAAAGGAATATTAAAAAGTTTTTATCGCTCATTGAGATTGTCACGTAAAATATAAGTTATGATTTTGAGAGCGCGCGTCTTTGCATGTAACAAAGGATTTTTCATTACAATTTATTTTAGCATTCCTGCCAATGCGTTGCAACAATATTTTGAATAACGCAACTCCGTCACATGTAATGACTTCATCCTACGTCATTTGTTTAAAGGACGTCAATGTCACGTTTACACCGATGTCTATGTTCTGTGTCGTTGTCAGTGTTGAATGCTTGTTGTTTGAATCATTAGTGTTTGGTCTGTAGATGTCTACCTATTAGGGACATAAAGCTGACCGGCACTTGCCTGTTGTTGTTTTTATACGGTGAGTAGATTTTGATTATTGACCTTTTATTGGTAGACATACATGAAACTTTGCAGTGTGCACGAAAGCACCATTGATTACTATTACCATTAGGACCATTCAACTGGTTTTGATGGACGTAATCGGTTACATAGGCTGCTTGCTTGCTTGCACGCACAGGGGCATACGAATTTCACTTTTATTTGATAAGTAAGTAGGGACAGAAGAGGTAATAGTTTAATGCTAAACAAATCACATTGTAGTTAATGCTAAACAAATATTGTAGGCTGAAAGTGCGCAGTTCCTTCTTTACTGAGCGAGTAGTTAATAAATGGAACGGTTTGCCAGACAGTGTTGTGACTGTCCCAACCAAGTCATCTTTCAAGACTAGGTTAGACGCTCAATGGGCCAACTCTCCAAGTATTTATGATCCAGTGTGCTATCATTAGGCCACGCATGCTGGTATACTATATCTAATTGAACGACGAACAGGCCTACACAGGCCTCAAACGTCTGATTCGAGTTCAAGTCAATTCAAGTCCTATAATCACCATACCAAACTGATCCCACGTGCCCAAACAGGGAGTACAAACTCCCGGTTTTGGTTTCAGTATACTCTACCGTGTCAATCCGGTAAACACGGTAAAAATATCAAACCAAACATGGAGCATCATTCAAACTCCCTATGTTTATATAAGCATCGTCAGTGCTTTTACTTTTTGTCACTGTTCCTTCGTCATTCCTTCTGTTTTGCCCCATATAATTTCAAGGATCCCTTTCAAGGAGTGCCAGACTCAATATTCTCATTCACTGCACCCCCCAACCTCCGTCTGCCAACCCATCCAGCCATGGCAACCCAGGAACCCGATCCAGCCATGGCAACCCAGGAACCCGATCCAGCCATGGCAACCCAGGAACCCGATCCAGCCATGGCAACCCAGAAACCCGATCCAGCCATGGCAACCCAGAAACCCGATCCAGCCATGGCAACCCAGAAACCCGATCCAGGCATGGCAACCCAGGAACCCGATCCAGCCATGGCAACCCAGAAACCCGATCCAGCCATGGCAACCCAGGAACCCGATCCAGCCATGGCAACCCAGAAACCCGATCCAGCCATGGCAACCCAGGAATCCGAAGCCGAACCCAAAGAGAGCTATCCGGACCCCTTCAAGCTGCCAATGAGGAGCCTGGAGAGGCAGTTTTGGAAACGTAAGCTGCCCCCGTCCTTCAGGTTCCACCTGAAGGGCCTGTCCCGGGAGCTGATGCTCAACGAGACTGACGACATCAACCAGCACGCCGCAGACTTCTTTAGCGAACTGCAGCAGCAGAGAGACGAAGAGCTGCAAGCGCTGCCCCAGAATTCCTACCTCGACAAGCTGCTCCAGAAAAAAGGCCTGGAGAAAGAACGTCCCTCTACGCCCAAACTTCCTCCCGAAGTTTTGAACCCTATAAGGTGAGGGGACTTTAGTATGTTGACTGGTTGGTTTTAGGGTTTGGGTATTATGTGTTGCCGCAGTGGACTAACCAGGTTTGGGTTTTGTGACAAGATAAGGTGATATTGTAATGTTGACACAATGGACTAACCAGTTTGGGTTTTGTTTGACAAAATAATGGGAGTGAGTGGTGTTGCCGGACTTAGCAGTATGCTTCGAGCTTTTAGTTGGTCGTTTGTCTGCTTTGTTGACCGTAAAGAGGTGAGGTACGTTTGGCTGTTATATATTGTTTGTCCGGTTTTTATTATTATTATTTTTTTTAAATTATTATTACATGATTATGTTTTTTCCGTGTGATTGCATTGGGACACAACTACAGGCTGTCGAGTCTTGACTGTTGGCTTTTTGATTTTGTTAGGTGCATGAGATGTTCCATTAGTTTTCTTTGGTTTCTGGTGGTGGTGCGCGGCTGTCACAGGATCTGGTGGTGGTGCGCGGCTGTCTTGACTTTCGCCTTCATTCATTCATTCGTTCATACAATTGATCAATCAATTAATAATTCATTCATTTAATAATTCTTCTGGGAGGGTGCGGGTGCAGTAAAATGGGGACAGGAGACTGAGACTGGGTTGGGTGGAGAGGCGGCGGAATGGGGTGAGCGAAGAGGAGGCACGTGTCCGAACAGAGCCCGTTAGGCGTTGAACTTTTGACCCAGTGATCAGGATGCCACTGACAGACTTCGGTTGGGGAAAATTAATCAAAACCATTGACTCAATGGATACGAATTCACTGCCCCAGTAATTGTAAAAGGCTGTTGAGGAACCTTTGTATGATGGTCAGTGGTGTCCGAGTATGACGATCAGAACAGCAGAGGTGGCAACTTCTCTCCCAACTATCTGGGCTCTGATAAAAGAAGAGAATGTCTTGCCCAAGTTATATCCCCACTCTCTCGGCCAAGAGGGTTATAAGGACAGTCGGCGTTGGGATGGTTCCCAAAGGCCAGCTACAGTAGCCACCAAGGCTGCAGCGCTAAGAACCAGTGCAGTCTTGCCTCGCTAGTTTTGTAGAGTCATAGAACCTTTAATTAACCTTTAACACACACGGCAGGTGCGCACGCTGCGGACGGATGCTGAACCCCAAAGCCCAGCACGCTCCCGCGGCAGGGGAACCGTTGGCCGGCCAGGAGATAACGCACATGGAGGGGGATGATGACATCAAGGTCATCGCCCTCGCTCCCAACCGCCAGGACGCCTTCGGTCGTCTGGTGTGTGATTGTCCCGACGTCGACGAGGAGTGTGGCGACCTCGTCACCCGATCCCTTGCCTACCTCGTCGATTACTGATGAGCAAGGGACATAATATATATCTATATGTGTGTGTGTGTATGTGCGTTTGTCACAGTGTGTGCTTGTGTGTGTGTGTGTGTGTGTGTGTGTGTGTGTGTGTGTGTGTGTGTGTGTGTGTATGAGCGCGTTTGTCACAGTGTGTGTGTGTGTGTGTGTGTGTGTGTGTGTGTGTGCGTTTGTCACAGTGTGTGTGTGTGTGTGTGTGTGTGTGTGTGTGTGTGTGTGTGTGTCTCAGAGTGTGTGTGTGCGTGTGCGTGTGTGTGTGTGTGTGTGTGTGTGCAAATATGCGTACTTGGGGAATCATTTCTTTAAACAATTTTTTTTTTTTACCAGTCTCGTGCCGCTTAGACATAGTACATAACACACGCTCGCACGCACTGTACACACACACACACACACAAACACACACACACACACACACACACTCACACTCACGCGCGCACGCACACACATATACGCACACACACACACACACACACACACACACACAAACACAAACTCAGTCGTACGCGCGTGTACACAAAAACTCAGTCGTACACACACACACACACACACACACACACACACATGCTCTGAAATTCGTGCAGTTAGCTTAATTCTCGGAAGTCCTATTATCGTATACATAGATAACAGCTACTAACCATCTTACACACTGATTTCAATGAAATAGGTATTATGGAAATTGCTTAAAGATTTAACAATTTTATAATTGTGAGAATGTACGTAAAATAGCAAATAAAATCGGACAAATAAAGATGTAAAATTGTTGCTTACGTTTTTACTTAACATTCAGCCATTTTTCCTTTCTCTCCCTCCCTCTTTCTTCGTTGATATATCAGGAATATAAACATTTACAGTTCCCAAAGAAAAGTGACGGAAAAAAAACAGGTTTTCCTTTCCTTGTCGACATGCAGTGTACCAAGGGAGCAGACTCGGATAAAAAGAAATGTTTCTGCTGAGCAGAGTTCTTCCCCTTCGTCTGTTTTCTCTCCCTCTCTCGCTCGCTTGCTCGCAATGTTTCTTTATCCTCCTTGTGTCTGTTGGATTCCGTCTCTCTTCCTCGTGTGCCCATAATGCATTTTTGATACCTTGATATGATCATGCATTTCTCTATCTGGTTATTTTTTCATTATTTTTCTCGATAATTCTCTCTCTCTCTCTCTCGTTATTACTTTTGAACATGGGCAATAGGCCTAATTATTTACGTCAATTTAGACACAGTTGACGTTCACTGATTTAGAATCGACACCAGAGAACTTAGTCCTACAATCAATAATGGATGTATGGATATGTTGTCTGCAGTGTTGGCCAAGAGGTAACGCGGCAAGCGAGAGAATCAATCGGAGCATGGTTCGAGTCCCACATGTCGCAGTTGCCAGTATTTCTCTCCCTCCACTAGACCTTGAGTGGTGGTCGAGATGATAAACCGAGGTCCCGTGTGCAGCATGCACTTTGCGCACGTATAAGAACTCTGGCGGGGTGCTTTAATCCCTTTCGTAGTATTTTTCAGACTCAAGTTATATTGTTAGAAACGATACAAGAAATTTCAGTGGGTGAAACTAGAGTATTCGTCAGTCAACAGAATGACGTTTTAGATGTCAGAATTCAGTGGATCCTCTTGTATGTCAAAAACAAAATTTATGCAGACTTCCCAGAATGAAGCGATTGGTAATATCAACTTAAAAATTGGAACGTGATTTTAGATGATTATTGAATGGAAAAAGGCAGTTTCGATTGATGGGTTCTAATTATGCTAGGGATGACGTCCCCCACATCATAGATAAAGGGGTATCAATTCTAAGCTATATGCAAAGTAACAGGAAGAGATCTGCTTTGCCTTAAGTGCCACCAGTTAGGGCGCAGTACCCAAAAGGAAGGGCCACAGACCTGATCCGCCGCCAAGATGAGATGCGGCAGTAGCAGAGAGAAAAAGACGAAGGAATCACAGGCATGCTGCTCCACGTGGGTGGGAGAAACCCGGTCTCACAGTACAGAGGCCAAGTGTGGAGAAGAAGAGAAAGCCTGAGTCCATGGAGTCCTCACCAGAGAACGAAGAAGAGAAAGCCTGAGTCCAAGGAGTCCTCACCAGAGAACGAAGAAGAGAAATCCTGAGTCCATGGAGTCCTCACCAGAGAACGAAGAAGAGAAATCCTGAGTCCATGGAGTCCTCACCAGAGGAGGAGAGAAAGCCTGAGTCCATGGAGTCCTCACCAGAGAACGAAGAAGAGAAAGCCTGAGTCCATGGAGTCCTCACCAGAGGATGGAGAAGAGAAATCCTGTCCATGGAGTCCTCACCAGAGGACGAAGAAGAGAAAGCCTGTCCATGAAGTCCTCACCAGAGGATGAAGAAGAGAAAGCCTGTCCATGAAGTCCTCACCAGAGGATGAAGAATCCCTTGAGACTGTCCCTGACTTCGTGGCGGCGGAGGTGATCATTCCCGCCAAGTCACGTCACGTCGGGGGTGGCGGTGCCAGATGATGAGCCAGCTGCTGACTTGGAGATTGGGACCCTTGTTGACAGTGCGGAGCACCTCGTGGGCAGCCACCACCGCAGCAGGATCAGTCTGAGGATTTGTTTTTGTATCTTATTTACGTGTACGTTTTCAACTGGGGCTATGGCCTTTCTTGAATAAAACATCGTTATCTACATATTTGTGTTTCTTTTACTGGTAGCATCAAATAATGAGAATATTGTTGGCAGTTTGGCACTGTATGTGTACAAAGCGTGTCAGTAACGAGCGATTCGCTTGTCGTAAATTTTGTAAACACCTGTGGTACTTATCTTATTACAGTATTGATTTAAAATTCACTTGTTGCACCGCTTCATGTGCAGGTAAGGCCCAAAATGAATATAATAACTGAGTATCAGTCTCTCTGTTTTTCCACGCCCTCTCTGTTTCTTTCTCTCTCCTCTCACTCGTTTTTTCCCCTCTCTGTCTGTCTGTCTGTATGTCTCTCACCGAAACTCAGTCTCCCTGTTTCTCTCATCCCCCCCCCTCTCTCTCTTACCCCGTCTCTGTCTATCTGTCTGTCTCTCACTGAGTCCCAGTCTCTGTTTCTCATGCCCCCGCCCCCGCTCCCTCCCCCGCATCCCCCCCCCGTATCTGTTTCCCTCTCTTCTCTGTCTGTCTGTCTATCTGTCTGTCTCTCACTGAGTCCCAGTCTCTGTTTCTCATGCCCCCCCCGCTCCCTCCCCCGCTTCCCCCCCCCCCCCCCGTATCTGTTTCCCTCTCTTCTCTGTCTGTCTGTCTATCTGTCTGTCTCTCACTGAGTCCCAGTCTCTGTTTCTCATGCCCCCCCCCCCCCGCTCCCTCCCCCGCATCCCGCCCCCCCCCCCCCGTATCTGTTTCCCTCTCTTCTCTGTCTGTCTGTCTATCTGTCTGTCTCTCACTGAGTCCCAGTCTCTGTTTCTCATGCCCCCCCCCCCCCGCTCCCTCCCCCGCTTCCCCCCCCGTATCTGTTTCCCTCTCTTCTCTGTCTGTCTGTCTATCTGTCTGTCTCTCACTGAGTCCCAGTCTCTGTTTCTCATGCCCCCCCCCCCCCGCTCCCTCCCCCGCTTCCCCCCCACCCCCGTATCTGTTTCCCTCTCTTCTCTGTCTGTCTGTCTATCTGTCTGTCTCTCACTGAGTCCCAGTCTCTGTTTCTCATGCCCCCCCCCCCCCCGCTCCCTCCCCCGCATCCCCCCCCGTATCTGTTTCCCTCTCTTCTCTGTCTGTCTGTCTATCTGTCTGTCTCTCACTGAGTCCCAGTCTCTGTTTCTCATGCCCCCCCCCCCCCCCGCTCCCTCCCCCGCATCCCCCCCCGTATCTGTTTCCCTCTCTTCTCTGTCTGTCTGTCTATCTGTCTGTCTCTCACTGAGTCCCAGTCTCTGTTTCTCATGCCCCCCCCCCCCCCCCCCGCTCCCTCCCCCGCATCCCCCCCCGTATCTGTTTCCCTCTCTTCTCTGTCTGTCTGTCTATCTGTCTGTCTCTCACTGAGTCCCAGTCTCTGTTTCTCATGCCCCCCCCCCCCGCTCCCTCCCCCGCATCCCCCCCCGTATCTGTTTCCCTCTCTTCTCTGTCTGTCTGTCTGTCTGTCTGTCTCTCACTGAGTCTCAGCTTCTCTGTTTCTCTCGCCCCCCCCCCTCTGTTATTGTATATTGAGATAGTTTTGAACATATATATATATATATATATATATACATATGTGTGTGTGTGTGTGTGTATGTATATATAAACATGATGTGCATTGACAAAATTTAGATTTGGTGTTTCTGATATAGCTAATCATTGTTTCAGATACATAATTCCAGTGAACCTGTGTATACTTGTCGTTCATGTAATTCGGGTAAGGAAAATGAGCTACATTTTGTGTTATGTTGCCCTGCCATGAGTGACCTCAGACAATAACTAATTCAACCAAATATTATAAAGATCCATCTAACTGTAGGTTCCATTTGCTCATGTCAGCAAGACATGAGTCTACTCTGTAAAACTTGGCCATATATATTTATTGAAGAGACTGCGAACTGTTACGTCGTGGATTAGTTGAACAGTTATGTTTGCTATTTTTTGGTTGGTTTGTGTTATCGATTAATTGTGTCATGTTAATTATATTTATCCTTCATTAATGTTACCCCCTTCAATTAGGGGCTTTGTCCACTGTCTGAATTAAAAAAAATCGTTATCGTTATCGTTATAATTATCATTATCTGTCTTCTCTCTCTGTCAATGAGTCTCAGTCTGTCTGTTTCTCTCGCCCACCACCTGTCTGTTTCTATCTCTTCTCTGTCTGTCTCTCGTTCTGTTTATCGTGCATGAGTGTTAGCCCACTCTTGTCAGTGTGTGTGTGTGTGTGTGTGTGTGTGTGTGTGTGTGTGTGTGTGTGTGTGTCCCTACCCATCTTATCGCCTGCCACACCCACCCCCTCACCGCCACCACCCCACCAGCCCTCACTCTTTCCTTCTCTCTCCCCACCCCACCTCCTTTTTTTTCTTCTTCTTTAATAAACTGACCGACATATTTTCTCAAGTCAGTCACCTGCGCAGCCGTCTTCATCCCACTGAGGTTTTCTGCAGTACCAAGGCACGCTGGTTATAATGAATAAGTCGATAACCTACGGAGTGTCCCCGGTGTTCCGTTCATTATACACTCTTTCTGCTGGCACCAGGTATAACGTTCTGCACCTCGAGATGTGTACGTGGTATTGATTGGGTGCCATTCTCGTTGCCACGGCAACCGGGAGTTATACTGACTGGGCTGCCTTGGTTTTCAACCTGTGGCGCTTTGTTTCTGGTGTAGCAGGCTATAAGCACCCTCGTTTGGTTTTTACCCCGGGGTCAAATTCAGCCAGCCTATCATTCCTTGGGTCTCAGTACACTAACCTGACCCTCCGTGGGGTAAACTTCAACTGTTCTTTCACTTGGATTTTAACCACCACCCCCACTCCCCCCACACATCATAATTGATATGGTGGTCATTCTAGGCTTGCTCAAAATGCCCCCTTGGGTAAATTTGACCCAAGTAGAATCAGTATAGGCTAAGAACTTCCTCACGTTTGCTTCCGTCGGGATACTATGGACAGTTCCGTCAAGATATCATGGAGAATTTCATATATATATATATATGTAATGGAGAATTTCGTCAAGATTAACG
>NC_134880.1:56046972-56074472 GCF_041734735.1 Babylonia areolata | reverse complement strand
ATACCTTCGATGGAAGTGATTGGTCAGCTTTATTCAAAATTTTGTTAAAGATAACAATGTCTGAAACGATTTTAATAATCGTCCTTCTCATCTGGAACTAAATACTCAGAAGAAAGTCAATATACGTTGCATAATGGCGTCCATGACTGACCGTGTCATAAACATTTCTTATTTCTGTTGTTCATCAGTCTTGAAGTAAACCTGCTAGAAACATTTTTTTTGTAGTGAAATATGAAGTTTTCTTTAGCTAAATCAATCAAAGATGATTAGTTGTTTTAATCAAATTAAAGATTAATTAATCATCATTGAAATCTGGTTTTTGCAATGGAAAATGCAATCACGACTATCAATCGAAGCTTTATTTTGCTGTGTCATCTGGTGTACGTCAGAACAAACCCTGTCTCTTGTAACAATAACGCGAAAAAACGGAAAAAAAGAAAAGAAAAAAAGAAGACCCCCCCACCCCACCCTCCAAACTGCAAGTAAGCAAATTGTCAAGTACATCGTGGCAGAACGCAGAAAGCTTTCCCAGCAGGCAGATTCAAAATGACATTTTCCTGGGGGTTAAACCCTGAATCAGAAGTCACACACAAGAGAAAAGAACGTTATTCAACACGGTTTATTCTTCCTTCCACCCGATCAATAAATCACCCCACCTGATTTTTTTTTTTTTACCACCACGAACAATTTTACGCGAACGCCGACCCGCTCTCTCAACTGAACACTGTCTTCCTCTGCACTCGGCGCATCCTCACGTGCGCATGTCTGCTGGCTTGGTTTTTCCGCCATATCCCATCTGCCTTTGAAATCTCTGCTTCGCCGTTTCATCCATTTGACATGAAACTGATTTAATTCTAGTCCTTGGAAGTTTATCAAAGGGCGAGAGTGACGGCAGTTTTGTCATGTTTGACAGCGCTGACTCCAGGGAGTTGAATGTGATTGAGTTAACGGGTGGGAACTAGCTCCGAGGACGATGCGGGTGGTGGCAGCGTGAACAAACTGATGGCTGAACTTCGGGTGGGTCTGGGTGTGTTGTGGTTGTTGTTCGTCGTCGGTTGGCGTTGATGGCCAATCTGAACCGACTTCCCAGTTCTTCCTTCCCCCCGGCATGGAGACATCCTTCCAAGATCAACAGAATGGTGAGTTGAGAGGGGAAGAGGGACACACACACACACACACACACACACACACACACACACACACAGAACTACAGACATACACACACAAACATATGCACACACACGCACACACACACACTAATACAATCTTATATTTCGTAGATTTAACGACCGTGAAATCAGTCGCACACACACACACACACACACACACACAGATACATACATATATATATATATATACATCTACACACACATACATACATATATACACACGCGCGCGCGCACCCACACACCCAAATACGCTAGCAAACAGACTGCGACGATTTATTCATTAAGGCCATGCCCCATAAGAAGGGAGATGCAGAATACCAGCAGCAGAATGCATAAGTCACACATTCAAAACGCTCAGCCTCTGAATGCTTTATACAGAGAGCGAGCGAAATCTGCCAGTCTTTTCATTTGTTGATGACGTCAACAAAGCATGTCCAAACAGGCAATGGTATTGAAAGTATTAAGCTAGGATAACTGTTAAGAGAGAGAGAGAGACAGAGTGTGTGAGAGAGAGAGGGTGTGTGTGTGTGTGGAGTTATGTGTGGGAAAGGAATGTAATCAATGCTTTTTATATATTTTCTATTTAATTTATCATTATTTGTTTAGTATGTCGGTCATTGCCTCTGTCTGTCTCGGTCACCTTCTCTGTCTCTGTCCATTCTTTTTTTTTTTCGCTCTCATTCCACCCCTAACACTCTCCCCTCCCCTCTCTCTGTATGTGGTCTCGCTGACTCTGGGCTGTCATTCACTTTAATAAAGCATATAATATATTGGAAGATACTGCTGACGTTTGTGCAGGTTGCTGAAGACTTAACATTAAAAAGGAAACTCTCTGGCCCCCAACCCCCGCCCCTCTCCCCCCTCCTCCACCCCCACTCTCACCCTGCCCCTGATTTTTCCTGAACCTTTCGCTCCTTTCTTCGCCCCCATACCCCCACCCACTCTCCCTTTCTCAGTCACTGTCACGTGGTCTTACCGGTCCTGTGTGTTCCGCTGTGCAAAAACCTGGATCCACTTGATCCACTTCACAATTTATATTAGCTGAACGCCAGATACAGACCAGTTCATTACTTTCAAGCAAGGGTTTAGCAATGTTGTTCTTTATTATGAAATACTTATGAATAAACGATGATAGACCGTTAGCCCAATTTGAAAATGATTGTTTTATAGTCATTCACAAAGGAACGAAAAGGTCAGATCATCTGGGGAAAAATATGTTGATAAGAATATACACTCTATTCCGTCGGGAATTTTTTTTCACTTGTTTTGCAATAACGCTGTCCATAAGAATGCTACGTATTGTCGCCGGCGACAATCCATACCTGGGCGACAACACATTCAGCGAGGTCTGTACGTATTGTCGCCGGCGACAATACATGCAGGGGCGACAATACGTGCCGCAACATGCTCTGCATTCATGCAAGCTTTTTTTTCTATGGTGCCACGCTGACTTGCCGGTTCGTAAAAAGTCAAGGCATAAACTGATAAAGGTCAATGAATATCAATAACTCACTCACTCTGTCCCTCTCTCTTTCTCACTGTCTGTCTGCCTGTCTGTCTGTGTCTCTGTCCCATGTATTTCTTTTCTTGCCGATCATGGGCGCTATGATTGTCGTCCATCTCTACGTGCATTGTGCGTTCAGCAGACGAATTAAGATATTTTCATGATTGCGACCTTTTTCAGTGTTTTGGCAGAAGGAAACACTGCTATATTTGAAATATTTGAATTTAATGAACACGGTGGGAATATAACAGCTTTTGTCTTCATGGGTAAAAGTGAATTCTGTCCGAGTTACTTGCTGTGTACCCCTCTCTGTGTATTTGTCTGTTTCTGTCTGTCCATGTGTCTGTCTATCTGTTTTTCTCTCTGTCTCTGCTTCTGTCTATCTGTCTCCCTGCCTGCCTGTCTGTTTGTGTGTATGTCCGTCTTTCAATTCCAAAATCCATTTGATCTAGTAACTTCTCCATTCCATTCCCTCTCCCCCCATCTCTTTCTGTCAGTCTCTGTCTCTTGCTCCGCCTCTCTGTCTTTCTGTCTCTGGCTCTCTGTACCCATTCTCTCTCTCTCTCTCTCAGCTGTACTTGTTGACTTGCCCATCATCTCTGTCTGTCTGTCTTTTTTTTTAAAAACATTTTTTTAAATTCCATTTTGATAGGTTGACATTTTACAACAACAACAGCATCTTAATGGACATTTATAAGGAAGAAAAAACAAAGAACAAACCAAAAAACAAACAAACAAACAAAACAAAACAAAAACCAACCAACCAAACAAACAACAACAAACACCATAAATACTCTGATAGAAACATCCAAGCAGCTGGATTATACACTGGTTGGTTATCATCATGGAGTATTATCATTCATTTCTTAAGATCTTACACAAGCTGTCAAGGAATACAAACTGTCAAGTATCTTAGAACACGTTCACAGCAAGTGAACACCTCAATCATTTCTTATGAATATCAATAAAAAGAAAATAAATATGGGTGGTTAATTTTCGTTAATCATGAACAGGTTACTAATCATATGTGATCAATAATTTGTAAGGCAGCCATCTGGCAGAGAAAATGGCATGGTTAAAGTTAATATATGCATTCTATTCTTCAATTCTATATCAAGTTTTTAATTTGTTAAAAAAACCCTGATATTTGTGGAAAGCTGTCCTCAATTTTACATAAATATAAGTAATACTTTGCAAACAATATAATAAAACACAAAACAGCATCAGTTGTTATTGTCACATCATGTCCAAATAGCACAAGTGATTCTGTTAACTTTAAATTTCCTGCGTTTACACATCTCTCTTTTATCAAATCCGTTAAAGCGTTCCAAAACATTTGCACATAAGTACATTTCCAAAAAGCATGATCAATACTGTCTTTGTGTTCTCTACAAAAACTACAATTGTTATTATCCGTAACACCAATTTCTTTTAAAACAATTTTTGTACATAAACATCAGTGTATTATTTTCAGCTGAAACCATTTCAGCTTTACATCAACTATCTTGTGTGCATGCATAAAACGAGATTTCCTGTTATGATGCATCAAAAGCTTTAAGTCCTATTTCTCACAACATTTTGGTTTCATATCATTTTCAATCAACACATCATAATATGGTTTTGAGCCTTTAGAAACAGAAAACAAGTGTTTGAAACAGAGCGAAGTATTTGTGCGTCTGTTGCTATCCACATGAATATTATGTTTTTTTAACTAATTCGTTTATTGTTGATTTATATCCAGCATAAGTAAGGAAATCAATGTGCAAATCATATTTTTCTTTGAAGCGTACATAGGAAAGAACTTTACCATCATCATCAGAAAACTGTGCAAGACAATACACATGATTACTGAGCAGTCTGGATATAATACACTTTTTACCAATTAGAACACGATTATTATAACACAATGGCTCAGCAAGCAGTTCCGCTGAGTTTTTAGGTTCACATTTATAAAAGAAAATCTTATAACTTTCAAACACATTTGCCCAGAACTGGTTATATTTGGCAAAATTTAAGATGAACTCTGGACCATATTTATCAATAGCTGGCCATTGGGGGAAGTTACACAACAAAAAAGGTGCTTCCACTTGTGATTTGATTTTTCAGCTTTACGAATCCAGGAAAGCTTTAAAGATAAGGCAATTGAACATCAGGAAGACCGATGCCACCATTTTTTACACTTTTATGAGCAGTTTTACGGCTAATTTTATCTGGTTTATTGTTCCAAACAAATTTACAACAAATATGTTGACATGTATTTAAAAAATGTATCTGGTGGGTTTGGCAAAAGCAATCACTGTCTGTCTGTCTTTCTGTCTCTGTTCCTCTGACTTGCTGTCTGCAAGTCTGTCTCTTTCTCTGTTTCTTTCTCTCTGTGAATATTTCTCATTTTTCGCAACCCCCCCCCCCCCAACAAAAACACAAAAATAACACCTGTTAAAAAAGAAGAAGAAAGGCACCTAGCGTTTATACCCCTTCCTCCAACCGCCCCCTCCCCCCCTCGCACCCCCCCCCCCACCAAAATAAAAGAGAAGAAACTATTTAAATCGTATATGTTCAATCACCAACTCCACAATGGACCCAATCCCCAAATGAACTCGACAACACAAACAACACTCTGAAGCTCCGCTTTCGTGTGTACACAGAACGCGCGGTGCACACAGCAGGTTTGAAAGTAAACGAAAGCACCGGACGGACAGGTTGTGATTTCAAGCTGATGAATATTTCACGGTTCCGTCAAAGACTGGATTTCAGCCGTGGCGTACAGAACAATGCCTTGCCTCGTGGGACCACTGGCCTTGGGCTTTGTACTGGGTGGCATACACGATCCATGCAGCTTTTGGTTTGCTTTAGCGTTTTCAGAATTTTTCGAAGTCTAATGCTAACTTCATCGCATTGAATTCGTTCAATATGCAAAAAACAAACCCAGGCTAACAACAGCAACAGTTAGGATCTCAATCAGTGAAAGAGAGAGAGAGAGAGAGAGAGAGAGAGAGAGACAGACAGACAGACAGACAGACAGACAGATTGGTTCTTTGCATAGCGCTAAGAATTGTCCTAATTTCGCCTCTCTCTCTGTATATATATATATATATATATATATATATATATATATATATATATATATATATATATATATGTGTGTGTGTGTGTGTGTGTGTGTGTGTGTGCAGAGTTTATGTTTGGTTCAGGACACCATAGGTCATTTGACCGGTTCACCACAAAATCAATGGGTCATTTTCAAAATGAATGGGTCAGGAAAAACAACCCCTCATTTCGGCCCTGTCAGGCCTCCAACACTCCGAACAAATGTAATTTGATTTTGTACTTTGTCCATTACCCCTGTGTGTGTGTGTGTGTGTGTGTGTGTGTGTGTGTGTGTGTGTGTACATAATACATATGATACAACAACAACTACTACTACTACTAACAACAACAACAACGATGATGATAATCGACACGGCTCCAGGTGCTTAACAAAATACATAATATTCTACATATCAGTGTTACATATACACACTAAAATGCGCCTTTCAGATTATGTACACATATGAACACAATGCATGCTTGCATGCTTGCAAGCATCCATCCATCCAAAATATTCGTCTTATATAACTTTTAGTGGACATACATGAAACTGAAGACCGAACATACATACATACATACATACATACATATATATATATATATATATATATATATATATATATATATATATATATATATATATATATACTTCAGTACAAAAATCTGAATACACAAGCGCACAAAAAACAAAAAAATCCAAATCAGGAAGTGATCTGGTTCAGCTTTCGACTTTCCATCATTCAGCTGTCAGCATATCATCAGTTCGACTCGTGACAGAAAACAGTGCTCATGCTGACGACCTCGATGGTGTCGGGTTCTCTCTCCTGTTGGTTCAGTGTGTGTGTGTGTGTGTGTGTGTGTGTGTGTGTGTGTGTGTTTGCGAGCCCCCCAAGTTTCTCTTTCCCATCCCCCTCTCCCTCCACAACCACACTCTCTGCCTCTCTCCCCCCTTCCATCCATCCATCTCTCCCTCTGTCACCTCTCCGTTCTTCCTGCCCTCTGCACCAGATGTCAGGAATCAGACCAAGCCGAGTCGAGACAGACAGCCACTTCTCGCCCATACCCTTCTAGACCCCATCATTACCGACACGTTCAGATATCAAGCGGAGTCTTTACTTGTCTTTTGGACAGCCCCAGCAGAGAAAACCCAGACACAACCCTTTTTTGCACTGTCCCAAGCGAGTATATTACCAAGACTTCTATTTTTGTGTCAAACCCTGAATCGCGCAACAAGAAACATATTGGCGTATAGTTTTCGATCTTGTCACTGTAACATTCTTTAATCAAATATGGGTTTGGAAGCTCAAGAATGAAAAGCTTTGGATTTGCTGCAGCCCACTGGACAAATCTGGTTTACCCCTGTCGATAATACCCTACCCCACCAACCCAACCCACTAATTTTCATAGACCTGAACATGTTCTGTCACTACGGTTTTCTGCAACTGTTCCTTCACAAGACACGCCACCTGTCATGTCGCTCATTGTGCATCCACTTCAGCTCCAAACAACGTTTTAGCGAAAGTGAGTTTGTATCTGTTTAGAATACACACATCGAGCAGTTTCTGGAGTATATTTCAGGGTAATATGTATTGTTCACCGCATTGATTTCCAGAAGGTGTAGCCCCTCCCTTTCACGACAAGTCTTTTGCGGTGATCACTTATTTTGTGCATGCATACATAGATACATATAAAATTATACATAAACAGTACTAACACAGAGAACAACATATCTGTCAATCTATCTATCTATCGGTCTGTATAAAGAGGAGGCAGGGTGGACGGGTGGTAACTGAGTGAATCTGAATTCTCTGTTCTGTTTGGTGGCATTGATTATTGTTATCGCTCTGTACACAGATCTTCCCGGTGAAGCATGAACAGAAGAGCAATTTATTTTGAAATAAAATAATTATACATGGACAGCTATTGGTGCTTTGTATTTCTGTTATATACCCTTTACAGACAGCAAATGGAGGTTCACTGAATACTTCAAGAGAAGTACAAGATCTGGTGACGAATCAAGTTCTTCTATGCTGGGTTCCGTTGACTTCACAGAGTTAATATTAACGGAGAAGTAGAAGAAGAAGGAAAAGAAGGTAATGGTTTATGCCTGACCTGATATGGCTCGAGTTTCGTTCTATAAGACACGCAAGGTGTTATGATACTGAAATAGATAAATAAGTAAATGAATCTCTCTGTCTCTCTCTCTCTCTGTCTCTCTCTGTCTCTCTCTCTCTGTCTCTCTCTCTCTGTCTCTCTCTCTGTCTCTCTCTCTCTCTCTCTCTCTATATATATATATATGAATACACACCATAGTTTTCCCAATAAGAATGATAAAGTTAACAAATCTGTAGTTTATCTTAAGACGCTGAGATTTGTTCACTCCAAACAAAATATATGGACAAGATCATTTATTACGTCTGATCTGATATGACTCACGTGAGCTCCGTCTCATGGAAAGACTCGCAAGGTAACTCGACACAAGCAGTGAGAAGTGTTCCAATGCAGAGAGGCATCACTGACTGTGTAGTGGTCATCCCATTCTCCCACCACATGATAGTCGTGTCCGACTATGACCATCAGAACAGCAGAGGATGCAACTGCTGTCCGGCTATCTGGGCAAGAATTTGATAATTGTGGAGAGTGTCTTGCCCAAGTTACATCCCCACTGTCTCGGCCAAGAGGGGTTTAGGACAGCGTTGGGATGGTTCTCAAAGGCCAACTAGCAACCAAGGCTGCAGCACTAAGAGCCAGTGCAATTTTGCCTCCCACCACAGTTCATTTAATTCTCAAAGCTGCCAGTGAAGGAGGTATTAAAGGACAAGATCCCCCCACCCCCACCCTCGCCCACTGCTCTCCCCATCGTCCGCTTCCGTTTGATCCAAATTGCCCCTCTTCTCATGCACGCGACAGAACATTAAACAAACCAATTCCCAGCTGCTTTAATATTAACCCTCCAGGTTCTACCGTGCACCCAATAAATATGTCCCTCAGGGGAGATAAAAATCCACCAGGGTAGGACAGTGGAGGGTGTGGTGGTATTCATTGTGTCTGGCATTAAGGTTACGAGTCCGACAGGGACAGCAGCACTGATTATGTCTAGCGTTGTTGTTCATTCCCGGGGCTGGACTTTGGACCCTACTTTGTTTGGATGGCATCGGGTATAGGACTGCAGAGCTTCTGGTCAGTTACAAATGTCTTGGGGGTCCCAGACACTCTTTCACCATTCTTCTAGGGAGCTCCAGACTACCTTCAATGGGCCACTGTATAGCTGTGTATTCTGAACAAATCTGCATTGCTACACAGATATAAAGGCAGTCATATCTTCTAGTCATAATTGGCTGGGTTTCTTGGCCAAGAAAAAACGAAGGGAAACAACTCTTCATTGAAGCATACGACCCCAGCATCATGTGTTCGTGCTGATAATTTGTGGAATTTCCCAGAGACCAGCTCGATGAACACGCGTGCGTTCATTTTATTTTGGAAGCTCCAGAGTAGAGGCATAGTGTGAGGGTTCGCTATGCAAGTAATTATGATCTGCCGCTTTGTAAATCATGATACAACATGGAAGATAAACGATACTTTATCATCTCTAAAGGAGAAATTTATGAAACTTTTGCTGTTAAGCGACATAAAAGAAAACCCACAAACATTCCATCGCCATAACACAAGGGAAACCCGCGTCAGTTATACATCTCTAGTCATCCCGATTGAAGCGCCCCTGACCAGAGAATAGCTTGGCCCATCGTAAATTACAGGTGTAATTTTCAATGGATTTAGGAGACAGTTTAAGAGGGTTTTTTTTTTCTTCTTTTCAAGCAAAGGAATTGAGCGCAAGTTTCCGGGAACTTTATTTTTGGTTTTGGGACATGCCAATGAAAGATCAAGACGATGCCATTAATGGGGCATTCATATTCTGTTTCCTGTAGTCTTTGTCTGTCTGTCTGTCTGTCTGTCACCGTCCCTCCCACTCTCTGTAACTGTCTCTCTGACCCTGTTTCTCTCTCTCCCTCGTACTCTCCTTATATCTCTGTGTCTGTTTTTTAAGTCCTCTCTTTCTTTTTCTCTTCTTTCCCTCTTTTCCCTCTTATCTTCCCTTTCCTTTCTCTTCCCCATCTCTTCTCTCTCTCTTTTTTAAATCTCTCTTTTGTGAATACACCCACGCGCGCTATACACATGCGCAACCGTACTCACAATTGCAGTGTTATCCATGGCTGAAATGACAAACAACTTGAATGCTCATGACCATATGACGTATCAAGGCCCAACACTCTGTGTTGGTTGGGTGGGAAGAAGGGGGCTGAACGGGAAGTGACGCGGCGGAAATGAAAGGAGTGATGGGAATGTCGATTTGATCCTGTGTTTCAGAACGAGCGGGCTGCAGACAGGTCAAGGGGTTCAGTGACAGAAAGATTGTAAACACATTGAAGTCCACGTTGAGATCGATGTTCAGCACGACAGATTTGACAATGCAGCCATTGAGCAATCTGCAGAATCGATCTCATGGTAAATAGGTCAAAGTGACGAATGTTCTTCCACATTGTTCTGCAGGTGAAAAGGTCAAACTGACAAACATTATGCAGAATTGATCTGAATGCAAATATGTCAAACCGACGAACGTCCCGCAAAATTGATGCGAATGTAAACATGTCAAACCGACAAAAATTGTGCCAAACTGATGTGAATATAAAACAGTAAAATCGACGAACATTCCGGTTTAATTTTTCCAAAGATAAATTGGTCAAACTGTTTGAGACGCATTGATAGGGGCATAAGATGGCTAGAAACAATATGAAAAGCCACCTTAAAAGAACTAACCAACCAGATTCCTATCAGTAAGGCTGGCCCGGCCACACCCTGTGCAAGCCTCCAAACACCACCACCAAACAAGGAGTGGTAGAACCCTCCAGGAAAAAGAACAGCCGACAGACCAAGGCAGACATGGAAGAGATACCCAGAGGACGAGGTGAAGGCATCCACATGGACATGGGCCCAACTGAAGTGGACAGCCCGCTGGAGGAGCGCTGTTAAAGACTTAGGTTATTCACATTCCAAACGATTAAGTAATCGAGATGAACATTCTGTCGACTTGGTCTGAAGGAAGATACGTCAAACTGACAAACATTCTGCCGAATCGACAGGAATGTAAATAGGTCAAATGATGACATTCAGCCGATTTTGAAGAGAAACTATTCAAACTAACACACATTAGGCCGCATATCTCAAATCCGTGGTTAAAATATATTATTGAATACTAGAAATAATCTATGTGTTTATGTAATCGCTGGACAAACGCAGAAGCTACACACACACACACACACACACACACACACACACACACACACACACACACACACATCATCATCATCATCATCATCATCTAATATCACTCCCAATGAATAGACTTCAAACTAAGAAACTAAGAAACATCACCACAACACAACACAGCCACACACGCACACACAAACACTGAGAAAGCAATATTTGACATCTATTGTTTTCACACACACACACACACACACACACACAGAGAAAAAAAGAATACACAAGAACACACTCAATACACACACCGACACACTCACACCCACATATTTCTGGGTACTATGTATCTTTCACTTCTGTATTTCAACTTCAATCATATAAAAACAAAGCGAACTGTCTCAGGATAAAGCTCAATATTACCATTTTAGAAACCTTGTCTCGTTAGTTTCATGAAAGTATTATAAAAAGGTATTAAAACAAGAAACATCAAAAACTTCCCATTGTCTCCGGCTTTAAACAACTCAGTACGCTTCTGACAAAAAAATCTATTGTCACATGGACTTTTTGGGTTTGAGTTGTGTATTTATCGAACGCTGCCGGAACGTCAGACAATCGGTCGATAAGCTGACATTGCCGAGCCGTTCAGTTCCGAGACCGAGGTTTTTTTGTTTGTTTTGTTTTTGTTTCTTGTTTTTGCTGTCTTTTTCCATGTTAAAATTGTTTGTAAAAACAGGAACACAACTTTGTTAATGAGGCGTTTTTATTTCCCTTGTCACGATTTATCGACCCCCCCCCCCCCCTGTCTTTCACACAAGGTTGACCGTTTCTGCCAGCAGCTGAGTGTGTGCCTTCGTGACATTTGGTTCTCCACGGGGCTGTGTGCTTTTGCTTTTGCTCTTTCTGTGACAGGCGTCGGCTTTGGAGCTTTTTCTTTTGCATTCAGATTTTTAAATTTTTAAAAATTTTATTTTGATTTGAGACGTTTGAATTTAGGTGCTTGCCAGTTTTGTGCGGAATCAGCAAATTTCGGCGAAGAGTTTTTGGGGAGGAGAGGGAGAGGGGGAGAATCAAGAATCAAGACTCAAGACTCAAAATTCTTATTACTCAAGGATAAAGATTTTAGACATTGCTTAGTCTTCCAATCTGTCCCTGTGGCAGGAACAACAAGAAAAAACAACAATAGTCGTAAAAGGATTATGAAAGAATTACATGCACACACACTGGTTAATATTACTCAAAATTTAAACGCGTAAAATTGAATACTACTACTGCTACTACTGCTGCTACTACTACTACTACTACTATTGCTGCATCAGCAGCTGCTGCTGCTTCTACCACTGCTTCTACAACTGCATACAACACAAATACATATGCCGTCGGAAGTAACCTTTGACTTATGTGACCAGTGACCAGTACTGGCACAGATACATGTATCATCTGTTGAAACAACCCGTAACACAGTGATGCATTGTTCGCCCCCCCCCACCCCTCTCTCCCTCTCCCCTCTCTGTCTCTGTCAGTCTCTCTGCCTCTCTTCCTCCCTCGTACTTCTTTCTTTCCGTCTGTCTATCTCTGTCTCACTGTCTCTCTTTGCCTCTGTCTCTCCGTCACTCTGTCTGTCTCTCCCTATGTCTCTTTGGTTTCTCTCTCTTTCTGTATCTCCTTGTTTCTATGTCCCTGTCTCTCTCTCTCAGTGTCTCTTTCCCTCTCTCTCTGTAACCCCCACCCCGGGTCTCTCTCTCTCTCTCCGTTTCGCACACAAAGCCCTTTTCTCTCATTCTACCATGTAGCTTTTAATTAAAGGTTCCTTTAGCCACCCGCTACGCCTTTATTACCTACCCGGTTTGTCCCTCGCGGTCGCCAAACAAGCGGCTGTTTGCTTAATAACGTTCTGACGCTCACTGGGATTTGGTCCATTTGTCCTCCTGCATGTGCGTCCTTTCTTGTTGAAATCACTCATTGCTCTCTGCTCGTCTGTCTCTGTCTGTCGCTGTCTTCCTCGGGCTGTGAAGAAGAATGCCATTTTGGCTGTAATTATCTCTCTCTGTCTCTCTCTCTCTCTCTCTCTCTCTCTCTGTCTCTGTCTCTGTCTGTCGCTGTCTTCCTTGGGCTGTGAAGAAGAATGCCATTTTGGCTGTAATTATCTCTCTCTCTCTCTCTCTCTCTCTCTGTGTGTGTGTGTGTGTGTGTGTGTGTGTGTGTGTGTGTGTGTGTGTGTATACATATGTATAGATATAAGAACAGTTGCCTGACTTTCGCGTAAACTCAACGCGCTAGCCAGGCGTCCATAGCCTGCCCAAGGTTTGTGTAAAACATTATCATAAAATGATGAAATAGCATAACAACAAAATGTCACACACACACACACACACACGCATACACACATACACACACACGCGCACGCATGCACACACACACACACACACACACACACACAAACCACAGTAAAGAAATATATCACCTATCCAGTGTCTGAAAACACATACACGCGCACACAGAGACGCCGCGGACATACACACACACCCACACACACACACGCGCGCGCACGCATACGCCGCCCGTACGTTTTGCACACACACTTTCACAACATATTGAATGAATATGATAGTGAAATAAACGTCAAACAACACCAAGCTGTAAAACACACAACATTGTGTTGTTAGTCGCTATCGTTAATTGTCTGTGACCCTGGCCTTCATGCACAATTTTGCTTGCCCACTCAGTCGCTCCTTTATTGACGCACACACTTCTTTTTTCTTCTTCTTATTAAAAAAAATCAAAACTTACATACATAATTTCAGTGGACCGACTAAACGCAAAACATGCTCCAGTTTGAAAGTTTTGACAATAACACATTATGAAAACCATAACGATTTACATTACTGGAAAAGACCTGTTGGAGGCTGTAATTTTTCTGCCATAATTTATGATTTTCACATGCGAAAGTACAGTTGCTGATAATAAAAAAAAAGTTTCCTTGAAATAGGAGAGAAAGGTGCTGGATCAGGAGAAGAGGAGGAAGAGCGGAGTGGTGAGAGAGAGAGAGGGAGAGAGAGAGAGAGGGAGAGAGGGAGATGGAGAGAGAGAGAGAGAGGGAGAGAGAGAGGGAGAGAGTGAGAGAGAGAGAGAGAGAGAATCACAATGAACATGTTTTAATCGTGAAGGCCTTCGACCCGAACAAAAAAAATCATGATACTTAAACACGCAGCATATCACACACACACACACACACACACACACACACACACACACACACAGAGAAAGAGACAGAGACAGAGAGTGGGACAGATAGAAGAAAGAAAGAGAGGTGAAAAAACAAGGGGTAGGAAGAGGGCGAAGAAGAACAGATGGAGACAAGTCGATTTCCACAGCCGCCACGGAAGGTTACAATATTAGTTTTCCTGCCCGATCAATACCGCCTTAATGACACCCCATACACCCGTCAGGAGCAGATCATGACAAGACTTCCCATTATCACATCTTCTTCGTACAGATAGGCGTTGGGCGTGGCTGTGGGAGGGAGAGTGAGTGAGGAGAGAGAGAGAGAGAGAGAGAGAGAGAGAGGAGGGGTGGGGGTGGGGGGGGGGTTCGGGCGGTGGGGGCAAGGGGGGAAGAATATGTGTACAGGGCAGAGCGTGAGTATAAGGGAGGGGAGAATTATTATGACAATCCGCCATAAATACGCGGCCGGATAGATCACGGTTGTAAGAGAGTTTGTACTCACCCCCTCCTTCATTTTGACACTAGGGGAAAAAAGGGAGTATCTTCCAGTGCTTAGTCTCTATCGACTCGTCCAGTTATTCTTTGTTTTTCACTTTCTTTTTCGCTCCACCCATCTTTTTTTCTCCTATTATTTCCTGTCTGTTTTTCTTTTCCATTGACCGATTTCAACTATACCGGTTCAAATCATGTGGCGAATAGCCTGTTTCCAGACACATGGTACTCTAATCACCCCTACACACACTTGCACACACACACACACACACACACACACACACACACACACACACACACACACACGCACACACACACACACACACACACACACACACACACACACAAACACACACACAAACACTGATGATGGAGTCTCCCGACGCGCACACACACACACACACACACACACACACACACACACACACACACACACACACACGCACACACACACACACACACACACACACACACACACACACACAAACACTGATGATGGAGTCTCCCGTCGGTCTGACGGATGAGTAGGCAGGCAGGCTTATCTGTCGGTGTGTGTCCTCATATGGGAGAAGAGGCCGATTCTGGATGCGCAGTACTTTCCACAGGTGTTGCAAGGAAAAACGTCTCCAGAAGTTGAGCCCTGCTTCCTTCGCTCACGCTTCTCCTTAATGGCCAGCATTCTCTTGTTTTCAAACGTCTTTATACCACTAGAGCACAGCATCCTCCAGCGACAGCGGTCAAGGGCATCAGTTTCCCAGGAAGCGATGTCTATGTCACAGGCTTTGAGGTTTGTCTTCAAGGTGTCCTTGAAGCGCTTGCAGGGTCTTCCACGTTCACGGTGGCCTTCCTTCAGCTGGCCATACAAAAGCATCTTCGGGATCCTGCTGTCTGTCATGCGGACAACGTGTCCTGTCCAGCGTAACTGGCACTGGATCAGCAGGCTTTCGATGCTGGCAGGCCGTTCCTCTCTAGGACCTGGAGGTTGGAGACCCTGTCTTGCCACTTTATGCCGAGGATCTTTCGTAGGCATCTCTGGTGAAACTGCTCAAGTTGTTGAATGTGACGGTGATACGTCATCCATGTTTCACACACACACACACACACACACACACACACACACACACACACACACACACACACACACACACACACACACACAAACACACATTCTTGAAACCCTACCATGTAAAGCTCAGGAATATCAAAGATATCTTCAGAATGAAGCGTAGCTGAACTAGTTCAAATAAGGGGTCATTTTGATGCAGAACATCGCGAACCACATTTTCTTTTCTGGTTACAGGCGCATATTATTTTCTTCTCGTGTTCTTTTAAACTGGGAAAACAACCCAGAGTATTGTGTCCCCAGTGTGTGTGCTTGCGTGCATGCGTGCGCGCGCGCGTTTGTTGTGTTTGAATGAAAGAGATAATGTGTGTGTCTGTGTTTTAGAGAGAGAGAGAGAGAGGAGAGAGAGAGAGAGAGAGAGAGAGAGAGAGAGAGACGTTACAACTCCCCCCCCCCCCCCAAAAAAAAAAGAAGAAAATAAGGCAGTATGATTTGAATCGATGATTTTTATCAACGATGACCAGTCATTTCATCTTGAGTAATATTCAACGTCAAGATGTTTAAAAAAATCTTTTGAATTGTTTTTCACTTTCTTAGTAATATTCCCGAGTGGTTTAGAGGAGGGGGAGAACAGAGTCATATTTGGAATGTTTTAATTATACCTTGCATTCGGTATCGATATCCCCCCACTCTCCTTCCACTTTTAGAGGAAACTAGTATAAGAAAATGATGTTTTGTCATTTTGAAAATAACTTGTGAGAGGAGATTCATACTTCTCTGTGCCAGGGTACTTTGGAGAGGGTGGCAGAAGTGGTATTGGATTTTATGATGAGAGGTTTGTCAAAAATCATTACATTAATAGAAATCGAATGATCACGAACATTCGTCTTCTTTTTTCTTTTCTTCTTTTTACAGACAGTTAAATCTTCTTCTTCAGTATTCGTTCGTGGACATGTACACGAGTGGGCTTTTACGTGTATTACCGTTTTTACCCCACCATGCAGACCATGTACCCCGCCATGTGCGTATACACACAAAGGGGGTTAAGGCACAAGCAGGTCTGCACATATATTGACCTGGGAGATCGGAAAAATCTCCACCCTTTACCCACCAGGCGCCGTTACCAAGATTCGAACCCGGGGCCCTCAGATTGAAAGTCCAACGCTTTAACCACTCGGCTATTGCGCCCGTCAGACAATTAAATAATGTCTGTCGCCTGATGCTCCAGTTAACCCTTTCAGCGAGGTGAAAATCTGGTACGAATCGTACACCAATAACATCCCTGGGGAGAGAAATTCGATGCAGGGGAAGGTCACACGAGTACGCTTCACCGTCGCCCAGCGGCCACAGTGCACAATGTGAACGGTAAGCGCGCGTGCCGAACGTCACCATCTCACAAACACCCCACCTCCACGTCAGCAGGAAAGCCCACCCCGTCTGACGAACAACTGCGATGGTGCCAATGCCATCAATTCTGCAATCGGTTGCCATGGCGAGAAAACACCTCCCGCAACCATGACCAATTTTGCCGAAGACTGACGACCAACAGAGCCTTTCCCCGTCCTAGGCATAGCATCCCTGTGTGTGCAAGTATAACGTCCCTCGTTTTTTTGTTTTTTTAAGCAAGATCAGAACAGTTTGCACGAGAGTTTACCGAGAGAAGTTTTTGAGGACCCGGAACAAAAAACAAAACAAAAACGGCTGGCGTTGAAACTGAAGCTCGACAAAACTGTCTCCAAACCCGGGATGAGTTTCTGTTGTTTGTTCTCGGGTGGAAGAGAAAGCGGAGATTTGTTGTGGGTGGACGGATGGATACTGAAGAATGACGTGTCCTGCCGGATGGTGCTGTACATATTATAGCTGGTGCTGTGGTGGTGGCGGTGGTGGTGGCGGCGGCGGCGGGATTGTTGACTATGGAGGAGATTCAGCAGGTGGGTTGTTGCGAGAGTGTTTGGTAGCCGCGATGGTAGCGAGAGTGTTTGGTAGCCGCGATGGTAGCGAGAGTGTTTGGTGGCGATGGTAGCCAGTGTTTAATGACAGTGGTAGTGAGAGCATTTCATGACAATGTTAGCGAGAGTGTTTTATGATAATGTTAGCGAGAGTATTTGATGCTGATGTTAGCGAGAGTGTTTGATGACGATGATAGCGAGAGTGTTTGATGACGATGATGGTAGTAGTGATGGTGGTGATGATGATGACGACAGTGAGATGACAGCTATTCCCTTTCGTCTTTTCTTTTTGGTTTCTTGTAAAATCATTTCAGTTTCGTTTTCAGTCAACTTTTTGTTTTTCATCAGATTTCTTTCAAGCTTGTTTGTTTTCCACAGTTGTTCCGTTTCAGTGTGCGTATACAGGCGCGCGTCGTGTGGTGTATTGAAGGAGGTGGAGGTAAAAGAGGGGAGTATGATATCACAGTGTGAAATCCCATCTATAACATTGGTGAGAAGACATAGAAACGTAGTGTGTGTGTGTGTGTGTGTGTGTGTGTGTGTGTGTGTGTGTGTGTGTGTGTGTGTGTGCGCGCGCGCGAGCGTATGTATGGTCCAATGAGTTTCCAACATTGTTATTTCTTATGAGCACATTACAGTAACTACTGCCTTAAGTATATCCGTTTCTTATTTAAATTTACTTTTCTTTTCTTCTTTTTATAATTTATATCCCCCGTATAGAAAAAAAAGTATAACATTGATAAACTAGGGGATACTAAACCCCGGACACACGATTATGTATGTATGTATGTATGTATGTATGTATGTATGTATGTATTCAAAACCTCAAATATAACAGCCGTGATATATTTTTTTTCGGTCACTACAAACGACTGAAATTATATTTCTCCGGTGGTTTTCATATACCATCCTTTGTATCATTGTTTTCATTGCAAGGCAAACATAGCATCCTTTGTATCATTGTTTTCATTGCAAGGCAAACATAGCATTTGTCTTAAAATGTGGGTACATTCCATTCAGTCGGACGCTACTATGATAAACTCCAAATTTATTCATATCTGTTCCTTATTTTATGTTGAGTTTTCTTATGTATGAAACACCCCTTTTCCATCTGTATCAGTGGTGGTACATTATATCCTTGTATTGTTAAAACAACCAGAACAATAATGATAATGATTTTGATAATGATAATATTAATGATGAAAAATGATAAAACGCTTTCAAACATCTCAAGTCAGTCAGAGACAAAGCACATAAGAACACCCCCCCCCCCACACACACACACAAAGTATATCCCCGCCTCCCCCACCTCCCCACACGCAGGGACACACACACACACACACACACACACAAACACACACGCATGCACACATGCACGTACACGAATTAACCTATAGTCAACAGATAAGGGAGCACAATTGAAATTGAGTAGTATAATGGTTTCGGAGACGGGATTTATAATATACTGGGAGACTGTGAATTGAATTACAGTTAGTTACTCTTCATTTATAAGACAAAGGTACATGTTCCAAATATTTGAATTATTTCCTTTGTTTTCTATATTAAAAAAAAAAGAGTAACAGTACTTATTTGTATTTCTTGTTAGCATATTTCTCTTCCCTTTGGCTTGCTTATTTTCCCAATCCTTAATTTACAATAACCGAATAAGTAATGTATTTCAGTGAACTATGTCATGAATTGAGCAATTTTATTTCATAAAACTGCATTGCACAATCCACCGTAGGCAGACAGAAAAAGCAGAATAACTGGTAATTAAATTACTTTCCTTATCCCTTGTGCAAATTACGCAAATGCATTTTTTCTGAGCGCTTGATTGTGGGAAAAAAAATTTATTAATGGCTAAAACAACTCCCTCTGTCAATCAGCCAGTCTCTCTGCTTCTCTGTTGCTCTTTCTCTATCTCTCTTTCTCTCCCTGTCTCTCTCTCTATCTCTCTTTCTCTCCCTGTCTCTCTCTCTATCTCTCTTTCTCTCCCTGTCTCTCTCTCTATCTCTCTTTCTCTCCCTGTCTCTCTCTCTATCTCTCTTTCTCTCCCTGTCTCTCTCTCTATCTCTCTTTCTCTCCCTGTCTCTCTCTCTATCTCTCTTTCTCTCCCTGTCTCTCTCTCTATCTCTCTTTCTCTCCCTGTCTCTCTCTCTATCTCTCTTTCTCTCCCTGTCTCTCTCTCTTTCTCTCCCCACCCCCACACTTATGTATGATTTATTTTGTCATATGAATCTCCAATTTAGTGCTGAGCAATAGCCTTGACCTTCATAAACAGTCTGACTGTATCCTGTCAGTGATGGGGCCTTGACCTTCATAAACAGTCTGACTGTATCCTGTCAGTGATGGGGCCTTCACCTTCATAAACAGTCTGACTGTATCCTGTCAGTGATGGGGCCTTCACCTTCATAAACAGTCTGACTGTATCCTGTCAGTGATGGGGTCTTCACCTTCATAAACAGTCTGACTGTATCCTGTCAGTGATGGGGCCTTGACCTTCATAAACAGTCTGACTGTATCCTGCCAGTGATGGGGCCTTGACCTTCACAAACAGTCTGACTGTATCATGTCAGTGATGGGGCCTTGACCTTCATAAACAGTCTGACTGTATCCTGTCAGTGATGGGGCCTTGACCTTCATAAACAGTCTGACTGTATCCTGTCAGTGATGGGGCCTTGACCTTCATAAACAGTCTGACTGTATCATGTCAGTGATGGGGCCTTGACCTTCATAAACAGTCTGACTGTATCCTGTCAGTGATGGGGCCTTGACCTTCATAAACAGTCTGACTGTATCATGTCAGTGATGGGGCCTTGACCTTCATAAACAGTCTGACTGTATCATGTCAGTGATGGGGCCTTGACCTTCATAAACAGTCTGACTGTATCCTGTCAGTGATGGGGCCTTCACCTTCATAAACAGTCTGACTGTATCCTGTCAGTGATGGGGCCTTCACCTTCATAAACAGTCTGACTGTATCCTGTCAGTGATGGGGCCTTCACCTTCATAAACAATCTGACTGTATCCTGTCAGTGATGGGGCCTTGACCTTCATAAACAGTCTGACTGTATCCTGTCAGTGATGGGGCCTTGACCTTCATAAACAGTCTGACTCTATCCTGTCAGTGATGGGGGCTTGACCTTCATAAACAGTCTGACTGTATCCTGTCAGTGATGGGGCCTTGACCTTCATAAACAGTCTGACTGTATCCTGCCAGTGATGGGGCCTTCACCTTCACAAACAGTCTGACTGTATCCTGTCAGTGATGGGGCCTTGACCTTCATAAACAGTCTGACTGTATCATGTCGGTGATGGGGCCTTGACCTTCATAAACAATCTGACTGTATCCTGTCAGTGATGGGGCCTTGACCTTCATAAACAGTCTGACTGTATCATGTCAGTGATGGGGCCTTGACCTTCATAAACAGTCTGACTGTATCATGTCAGTGATGGGGCCTTGACCTTCATAAACAGTCTGACTGTATCCTGTCAGTGATGGGGCCTTGACCTTCATAAACAGTCTGACTGTATCATGTCAGTGATGGGGCCTTGACCTTCATAAACAGTCTGACTGTATCATGTCAGTGATGGGGCCTTGACCTTCATAAACAGTCTGACTGTATCCTGTCAGTGATGGGGCCTTGACCTTCATAAACAGTCTGACTGTATCCTGTCAGTGATGGGGCCTTGACCTTCATAAACAGTCTGACTGTATCCTGTCACTGATGGGGCCTTGACCTTCATAAACAGTCTGACTGTATCCTGTCAGTGATGGGGGCTTCACCTTCATAAACAGTCTGACTGTATCCTGTCAGTGATGGGGGCTTGACCTTCATAAACAGTCTGACTGTATCCTGTCAGTGATGGGGCCTTGACCTTCATAAACAGTCTGACTGTATCCTGCCAGTGATGGGGCCTTGACCTTCACAAACAGTCTGACTGTATCATGTCAGTGATGGGGCCTTGACCTTCATAAACAGTCTGACTGTATCCTGTCAGTGATGGGGCCTTGACCTTCATAAACAGTCTGACTGTATCCTGTCAGTGATGGGGCCTTGACCTTCATAAACAGTCTGACTGTATCCTGTCAGTGATGGGGCCTTGACCTTCATAAACAGTCTGACTGTATCCTGTCAGTGATGGGGGCTTGACCTTCATAAACAGTCTGACTGTATCCTGTCAGTGATGGGGCCTTGACCTTCATAAACAGTCTGACTGTATCCTGCCAGTGATGGGGCCTTGACCTTCACAAACAGTCTGACTGTATCATGTCAGTGATGGGGCCTTCACCTTCACAAACAGTCTGACTGTATCCTGTCAGTGATGGGGCCTTGACCTTCATAAACAGTCTGACTGTATCATGTCAGTGATGGGGCCTTGACCTTCATAAACAATCTGACTGTATCATGTCAGTGATGGGGCCTTCACCTTCATAAACAATCTGACTGTATCATGTCAGTGATGGGGGCTTCACCTTCATAAACAATCTGACTGTATCATGTCAGTGATGGGGCCTTCACCTTCATAAACAATCTGACTGTATCATGTCAGTGATGGGGCCTTCACCTTCATAAACAATCTGACTGTATCCTGTCAGTGATGGGGCCTTGACCTTCATAAACAGTCTGACTGTATCATGTCAGTGATGGGGCCTTGACCTTCATAAACAGTCTGACTGTATCATGTCAGTGATGGGGCCTTGACCTTCATAAACAGTCTGACTGTATCCTGTCAGTGATGGGGCCTTGACCTTCATAAACAGTCTGACTGTATCATGTCAGTGATGGGGCCTTGACCTTCATAAACAGTCTGACTGTATCATGTCAGTGATGGGGCCTTGACCTTCATAAACAGTCTGACTGTATCCTGTCAGTGATGGGGCCTTGACCTTCATAAACAGTCTGACTGTATCCTGTCAGTGATGGGGCCTTGACCTTCATAAACAGTCTGACTGTATCCTGTCACTGATGGGGCCTTGACCTTCATAAACAGTCTGACTGTATCCTGTCAGTGATGGGGGCTTCACCTTCATAAACAGTCTGACTGTATCCTGTCAGTGATGGGGGCTTGACCTTCATAAAGAGTCTGACTGTATCCTGTCAGTGATGGGGCCTTGACCTTCATAAACAGTCTGACTGTATCCTGCCAGTGATGGGGCCTTGACCTTCACAAACAGTCTGACTGTATCATGTCAGTGATGGGGCCTTGACCTTCATAAACAGTCTGACTGTATCCTGTCAGTGATGGGGCCTTGACCTTCATAAACAGTCTGACTGTATCCTGTCAGTGATGGGGCCTTGACCTTCATAAACAGTCTGACTGTATCCTGTCAGTGATGGGGCCTTGACCTTCATAAACAGTCTGACTGTATCCTGTCAGTGATGGGGGCTTGACCTTCATAAACAGTCTGACTGTATCCTGTCAGTGATGGGGCCTTGACCTTCATAAACAGTCTGACTGTATCCTGCCAGTGATGGGGCCTTGACCTTCACAAACAGTCTGACTGTATCATGTCAGTGATGGGGCCTTCACCTTCACAAACAGTCTGACTGTATCCTGTCAGTGATGGGGCCTTGACCTTCATAAACAGTCTGACTGTATCATGTCAGTGATGGGGCCTTGACCTTCATAAACAATCTGACTGTATCATGTCAGTGATGGGGCCTTCACCTTCATAAACAATCTGACTGTATCATGTCAGTGATGGGGGCTTCACCTTCATAAACAATCTGACTGTATCATGTCAGTGATGGGGCCTTCACCTTCATAAACAATCTGACTGTATCATGTCAGTGATGGGGCCTTCACCTTCATAAACAATCTGACTGTATCCTGTCAGTGATGGGGCCTTGACCTTCATAAACAATCTGACTGTATCATGTCAGTGATGGGGCCTTCACCTTCATAAACAGTCTGACTGTATCCTGTCAGTGATGGGGCCTTGACCTTCATAAACAGTCTGACTGTATCATGTCAGTGATGGGGCCTTGACCTTCATAAACAGTCTGACTGTATCATGTCAGTGATGGGGCCTTGACCTTCATAAACAGTCTGACTGTATCCTGTCAGTGATGGGGCCTTGACCTTCATAAACAATCTGACTGTATCCTGTCAGTGATGGGGCCTTCACCTTCATAAACAGTCTGACTGTATCCTGTCAGTGATGGGGCCTTGACCTTCATAAACAGTCTGACTGTATCCTGTCAGTGATGGGGCCTTGACCTTCATAAACAGTCTGACTGTATCCTGTCAGTGATGGGGCCTTGACCTTCATAAACAGTCTGACTGTATCCTGTCAGTGATGGGGGCTTGGGGGTTTTAGATGACAACAGTACGGAATCTCCCTCTGTGTCTCTCTCTGTCTCTCTTTCTCTCTTTCACACACACACACACACACACACACACACACACACACACACACACACACACACACACATACACACACACACACACACACACACACACACACTCTCTCTCTCTCTCTCTCTCTTTGAAAACAAACAAACAAAAAACAAAAACAAAACAAAAACAAAACAAAAAACCCCAAGAAACAAACAACGAAAACATGAAAACCCAGCAAATATCCGCCTGTTTCAAAATGTTCAAAGGCGCTGACAATAAAAGAAAATAAAAGAAAAGAATTTTTTTTTTTAAAGTTTAATGTCTGGTCGAGGCTTGTCAACGACGCAGTAACACGAACTCAGAGAAATCTCATACAGTGTGCATTCATCCTCGAGTGAAGGACGGGAAGCAAGAAAAATAACGGTGAACGAACCTCACAAATTCATTTACTTTAAACTAATTATAATCTTTTTAAATACCGGAAGAAGAAACACGGAAAGCATAGTTTTGAAGCTGACATTGTCGCAGCTTCCTGTTAACCCCTTGGTTGCTGCTGACGAGTATGCTTGTGAGTGATGATGATGATGATAATGATGATGATGATATGGATGCTTATATAGCGCCTATCCTCGGTCGGAGACCAAGCTCTAAGCGCTTTACAAACATAGGGTCATTTGCACAACAGGCTGCCCACCTGGGTAGAGCTGACTGACGGCTGTCATTGGGCGCTCATCAATTGTTTCCTGTTATTCAACTGATTTCAGGCACGCACACATACACACTCAGACAGACATGTAACATTTTACGTGTATGACCTTTTTGTTTATTTACCCCGCCATGTAGACAGCCATACTCCGTTTTCAAGGGGTGTGCATGCTGGGTGTGTTCCTGTTCCGATAACTCACCGAACGCTGACATAGATTAAAGGATCTTTAACGTGCGTATTTGATCTTCAGCATGCGTATTCACACGAAGGGCGTTTCAGGCACTAACAGGTCTGCACAGATGTTGACCTGGGAGATCGGAAAAATTTCCACCGTTTACCCACCAGGCGCCGTTAACAAAATTTAAACCCGGGACCCTCAGATTGAAAGTCCAATGCTTTAACCACTCGGCTATTGCCTCCAGTGAAGGGCTGTCACCTCACTGAGAGAAGACAGAGCTTACAGGTCAGGATGTCAGTGAAGGGCTGTCACCTCACTGATAGAAGACAGAGCTCACAGGTCAGGATGTCAGTGAAGGGCTGTCACCTCACTGATAGAAGGCAGAGCGTACAGGTCAGGATGTCAGTGATGGGCTGTCACCTCACTGAGAGAAGACAGAGCTCACAGGTCAGGATGTCAGTGAAGGGCTGTCACCTCACTGATAGAAGACAGAGCTCACAGGTCAGGATGTTAGTGAAGGGCTGTCACCTCACTGATAGAAGACAGAGCTCACAGGTCAGGATGTCAGTGAAGGGCTGTCACCTCACTGATAGAAGACAGAGCGTACAGGTCAGGATGTCAGTGAAGGGCTGTCACCTCACTGAGATAAGACAGAGCGTACAGGTCAGGATGTCAGTGAAGGGCTGTCACCTCACTGATAGAAGACAGAGCTCACAGGTCAGGATGTCAGTGAAGGGCTGTCACCTCACCGAGAGAAGACAAAGCGTACAGGTCAGGATGTCAGTGAAGGGCTGTCACCTCACTGAGATAAGACAGAGCTTACAGGTCAGGATGTCAGTGAAGGGCTGTCACCTCACTGATAGAAGACAGAGCGTACAGGTCAGGATGTCAGTGAAGGGCTGTCACCTCACTGAGAGAAGACAGACGTACAGGTCAGGATGTCAGTGAAGGGCTGTCACCTCACTGAGAGAAGACAGAGCGTACAGGTCAGGATGTCAGTGAAGGGCTGTCACCTCACTGAGAGAAGACAGACGTACAGGTCAGGATGTCAGTGAAGGGCTGTCACCTCACTGAGAGAAGACAGACGTACAGGTCAGGATGTCAGTGAAGGGCTGTCACCTCACTGAGAGAAGACAGAGCGTACAGGTCAGGATGTCAGTGAAGGGCTGTCACCTCACTGATAGAAGACAGAGCGTACAGGTCAGGATGTCAGTGAAGGGCTGTCACCTCACTGATAGAAGACAGAGCGTACAGGTCAGGATGTCAGTGAAGGGCTGTCACCTCACTGAGAGAAGACAGAGCGTACAGGTCAGGATGTCAGTGAAGGGCTGTCACCTCACTGATAGAAGACAGAGCGTACAGGTCAGGATGTCAGTGAAGGGCTGTCACCTCACTGAGAGAAGACAGAGCGTACAGGTCAGGATGTCAGTGAAGGGCTGTCACCTCACTGAGAGAAGACAGAGCGTATGGGTCAGGATGTCAGTGAAGGGCTGTCATCTCACTGATAGAAGGCAGCTCACAAGTCAGGATGTCAGTGAAGGGCTGTCACCTCACTGAGAGAAGGCAGCTCACAAGTCAGGCTGTCAGTGAAGGGCTGTCACCTCACTGATAGAAGACAGAGCGTACAGATCAGGATGTCAGTGAAGGGCTGTCACCTCACTGAGATAAGACAGAGCTTACAGGTCAGGATGTCAGTGAGGGGCTGTCACCTCACCGAGAGAAGACAGAGCTTACAGGTCAGGATGTCAGTGAAGGGCTGTCACCTCACCGAGAGAAGACAGACGTACAGGTCAGGATGTCAGTGAAGGGCTGTCACCTCATTGAGATAAGACAGAGCGTACAGGTCAGGATGTCAGTGAAGGGCTGTCACCTCACTGATAGAAGACAGAGCTTACAGGTCAGGATGTCAGTGAAGGGCTGTCACCTCATTGATATAAGACAGAGCGTACAGGTCAGGATGTCAGTGAAGGGTTGTCACCTCACTGATAGAAGACAGAGCTTACAGGTCAGGATGTCAGTGAAGGGCTGTCACCTCACTGAGAGAAGATAGAGCGTGCAGGTCAGGATGTCAGTGAAGGGCTGTCACCTCACTGAGAGAAGACAGACGTACAGGTCAGGATGTCAGTGAAGGGCTGTCACCTCACTGAGAGAAGACAGACGTACAGATCAGGATGTCAGTGAAGGGCTGTCACCTCACTGAGAGAAGACAGACGTACAGGTCAGGATGTCAGTGAAGGGCTGTCACCTCACTGATAGAAGACAGACGTACAGATCAGGATGTCAGTGAAGGGCTGTCACCTCACTGAGAGAAGACAGAGCGTACAGGTCAGGATGTCAGTGAAGGGCTGTCACCTCACTGAGAGAAGATAGAGCGTACAGGTCAGGATGTCAGTGAAGGGCTGTCACCTCACTGAGAGAAGACAGACGTACAGGTCAGGATGTCAGTGAAGGGCTGTCACCTCACTGAGAGAAGACAGACGTACAGGTCAGGATGTCAGTGAAGGGCTGTCACCTCACTGAGAGAAG
>NC_134880.1:56036972-56041972 GCF_041734735.1 Babylonia areolata | reverse complement strand
TCATGTGGTCTGGACATGGCGTCATGTGGTGTGGACATGGTGTCATGTGGCCTGGACATGGTGTCATGTGGTGTGGACATGGCGTCATGTGGTCTGGACATGGCGTCATCTGGCCTGGACATGGCGTCATGTGGTCTGGACATGGCGTCATCTGGACATGGCGTCATGTGGTCTGGACATGGCGTCATCTGGACATGGCGTCATGTGGTGTGGACATGGCGTCATGTGGTGTGGACATGGCGTCATGTGGTGTGGACATGGCGTCATCTGGTCTGGACATGGCGTCATCTGGACATGGCGTCATGTGGTCTGGACATGGCGTCATCTGGACATGGCGTCATGTGGTCTGGACATGGCGTCATCTGGACATGGCGTCATGTGGTGTGGACATGGCGTCATGTGGTGTGGACATGGCGTCATGTGGTGTGGACATGGCGTCATCTGGTCTGGACATGGCGTCATCTGGACATGGCGTCATGTGGTGTGGACATGGTGTCATGTGGTGTGGACATGGCGTCATGTGGTGTGGACATGGCGTCATGTGGTCTGGACATGGCGTCATGTGGTGTGGACATGGTGTCATGTGGTCTGGACATGGTGTCATGTGGTGTGGACATGGTGTCATGTGGTGTGGACATGGTGTCATGTGGTCTGGACATGGCGTCATGTGGTCTGGACATGGCGTCATGTGGTCTGGACATGGCGTCATGTGGTCTGGACATGGTGTCATGTGGTCTGGACATGGTGTCATGTAGCCTGGACATGGCGTCATGTGGTGTGAACATGGCGTCATGTGGTGTGGACATGGTGTCATGTGGTCTGGACATGGTGTCATCTGGTCTGGACATGGTGTCATGTGGTCTGGACATGGCGTCATGTGGTCTGGACATGGCGTCATCTGGACATGGCGTCATGTGGTGTGGACATGGTGTCATGTGGTGTGGACATGGCGTCATGTGGTGTGGACATGGCGTCATGTGGTGTGGACATGGCGTCATGTGGTGTGGACATGGTGTCATGTGGTGTGGACATGGCGTCATGTGGTGTGGACATGGCGTCATGTGGTGTGGACATGGCGTCATCTGGTCTGGACATGGCGTCATCTGGTCTGGACATGGCGTCATCTGGACATGGCGTCATGTGGTGTGGACATGGTGTCATGTGGTGTGGACATGGCGTCATGTGGTGTGGACATGGCGTCATCTGGTCTGGACATGGCGTCATGTGGTGTGGACATGGCGTCATGTGGTCTGGACATGGCGTCATGTGGTCTGGACAAGGCGTCATGTGGTCTGGACATGGCGTCATCTGGCCTGGACATGGCGTCATGTGGTCTGGACATGGCGTCATGTGGTGTGGACAAGGCAGCAGCAGGCCAGTGTTCTGTTCATTGACCAGTCCCCGTTTTCCAGGTCCTTTCACATTGACATAATCTGCGTCTGGAGATGACAGGGTGAGCTTTACCAAGCTACAACTGCAGGGAGCGTAACTGCTGCGTGGTGGAATGGAGACGTGTTCCGCCTGTCAGACCTCAACCACAGTCCCCCTACCCCCGCCCCTACTTCAGCGGGAGTGGCAGACGATCCCCCGATGGACTCTTGAGGACACTGGTTCATTCCCATGAAACAACGGTGCCTAGAATGCAGTGCGTGTTTTGTGTGCTGCAGCTGTTGTGCTTTTTGTGAACATGAACTGCATTCCCCAAGTCAGAAAATTTTGCCGTTGAAACTGATTTTGTCAGTGGAATTTATTGTCAATCTTTTCAATGAAGAATGGAGTATAGTTATGCGTCATTGTTTGTAACTGTTTGTATTTCAGTATAATGTGGCAAGCTGGTTTCTAAATGTTCTTCCAATTAGTTTTTAGCAGCATATACTGCTCCAGCTAACGACAACCACTACAACTGGAAATATTGCCACCACCCAACTGCTGCTGCTATTATTATTATTATTTCTACTTTTACTGCTAGTTATCATTCTCATTCTTCTTATTCTTTCATTCTCATTCTTCTTATTCTTCTTAGTGTTGTCATTATTATTGAAAAATCTTCACTCTTTCATCAGTAAAATATCGTGTGTATTCTGTTACTACCACCTTCTCTGTCCTCCATGGGCGTGTTCACATATGACATTAAAGGCTGCGTTGCTTCGCATCAATGTCTCTGCAACAGTAATACATGAGATATATCACTAATGTCTGCGGGCCTTAGGTGCGTGAGTGCGTGCAGTTTTACAAGGGACGTAAGAGGCTTCTGAAAATGATGGTGACGATGACGTGAGTGACGTCTGCTGTAAGTATATTGCAAGCAGCCGTTTCTGCATGAGTGCATCGTATTAGATCGTATCATATTTATTGTCACCTCTCTCTCTCTGTGTCTGTCTGTCTCTCTGTGTCTGTCTGTCTCTCTCTCTCTGTCTCTGTCTCTCTGTGTCTATCTCTCTGTGTTCTCTGTCTCTCTGTGTCTGTCTCTCTCTGTGTGTATTTCTCTCCCCTCCTCACTCTCTCTCTCTGTGCGCATGTGTGTATGTGAGTGAGTGAATGTGTGTGTGTGAGTGAGCGAATGTGTGTATATGTGTGTGTGTGTGTGTGTGTGTGTGTGTGTGTGTGTGTGATACATACGAGTCACCCCTCCCTGGTTCTTGACGTGCGCGGAGCACTGTGTGTTGTCAGTGTCAGCGGGCTGGACCCAACGATCAGCTCACTGCTGGGTTGTAATACCTATCAGCTTTGCCTCTCACGTCAAATCATGTTGCTTGGACCCTAGCCCACAACAAAGACCACTTCGGGGCTGAGTTTGCCAGGGACAACCAATTTTGTTGCCCTGAGTTCTTTTTTGCGTGTGCTTACTTCGCTGCACACGGGACCTAGGTTAATCGTCTCATCCGAATGACTAGCACCCAGAGCACCACTAAAAACATGCAGAGGGGACGTGTGTGTGTGTGTGTGTGTGTGTGTGTGTGTGTGTGTGTGTGTGTAAACCCGATTTTAAGCAACAGTCATGATAATTCTCGAAGAGGTGGAGAATAGGTCTGAAGGGTGGTCTAATGGAGCAAAGACCATGGCAAAGACCATGGCAAAGACCATGGCAAAGACCACGGCAATGTCGGCCAGTGAAGTTGACGCTGTTTAGTCGCTGATGGACCGTGACGTACATGGACCAGTTCACATACCTCGATACCTCCTTCAAACTGAAAACCGAAACTTGGTGTGGCAGCGTTCCTCGGTATGAGCAAACAGGATGCAGCCATCAGCAAATAATCAGCTTCAAAAATCAATGGTCCCTATCATTTTAGTCTGAGTAAATAGCATTATGAATATGTTGCGTTGTGTTCTGAAGTGTCTGCAGATACATTCTTAGAATGGAACAGAGTAGAATAGAATAAAAAAAAACACTTTAATGTCACGAAACCTTAAGGTTTATAAAACAAAAGACAATACAGATATGATATATAATGATGTCTGTCCATATCGTTGTGCAAAATACCACGAAATCCTTTTGTCCTGATAACATTTATATATTTTCTTTTGGTCTTACGAAATATGAAGCTGAATAGACGCGGAAAGAAGGTGTGTGTGTGTGTGTGTGTGTGTGTGTGTGTGTGTGTGTGTGTGTGTGTGTGTGTGTGTGTGTGTGTGTGTGAAGTCCATTCGAAATGATTGAGAGAGAGAGAGAGACAGACAGACAGACAGACAGACAGAGATATGGATACGGATAATTCATTCAAGTATAGTCCATTTCTTCTCACGAAGGGGCGCAAGCACATGATCATTTGACAAAACAGCAACAACAGGAACAATACGCGGTCATGTCATCAGTAAACAAACTTAGTTCTGTATTTTAAGACATCAGCGTTGATCCCAATGTGAACGCTTTAAAACAAATATATTGACAAGCTGTCTTCGTGCCATTAGAAACACTTATCTGAGCTGACTGTGGTATTTATTGAATCTAGGTGATATACGCTTTGTTCTTAAATCATGCACGATGGGACAACTTAGTATGGGTTGAAGGCCTGTTTCATTTTCCTTCTTCTTATCGGGGAATTTGCAGAGCAGATCCGCTGCATTTTGTGTTTTGTATCGATAATGGTGAACTGCAATTTTAGATATACAAAGTCTGAATTTTTGCCACGGGGGACTGGTACGATCCGCCTTCCATCCTACACGCCCAACAACCTAACCAGGTTACCCCTAGTGCAACAAGCCTAAAGGCAAAGCACACCCATTTATCATCCCAGCCACAAAAGTTCAAGGCCCTTCAGGTATGGAACTTCACATCAGATCCCCACTTTAACAGACAAACTCCAAATGTAGTCCACGCCCTGTCCTGCAGCGTCTGCCATGAAATGTATGTGGTTGAGACATACAGAACAACCCTTCAATGGCCGTTTTAAAGAACACAGGGAGAGCCTACTTACCAAACAAAGTCACTCCAGTTGCGAACCATTTTATTTCTGGACAACATAACATTTTCACATATGTGAGTGGCGGGTTTTTCGTGCAGTAGCCACGGAGACTTCTTGTACCGCAAATACATGGAAAGCCGTGTCACCTCATGCCTTGGCACCGTGCAACATCAGGCACAACGTCACAGAGTGTCACTTCAGTCTAACTCCCTTCCCCTTCCCTTTCCCTCCCTCCCCCTCCTTCCCTTTGACGTCCCTCATGCCCCCCACCCCCTTTCTTCCTCGTCCACCCGCACTCCACCCTCATGTACCCCTCCCCCACCCCGCCTTACTCCTATCTTCACCCTTCTACTTCTTGTCATTCACACCTACCATGGATCCAACATAAGCCAGTGAGCTGAATTGTGATTATCCAGCCATTCGGCTATACCCGGGTAGGCAGCTTGTCCAAATGATTTTCTGTTTGTAAAGCGCTTTGAGCTGGGTCTCCGACCGAGGACAAGCACTACATAAGTATCCATATCAACATCATCATCATCATCATCAACAACATCATCATCATCATCATCATCGTCATCAGCACATCCAACAAAC
>NC_134880.1:56031972-56034472 GCF_041734735.1 Babylonia areolata | reverse complement strand
CCACGCTCACCTCAGTCGGATGTTTCTTGACAATAATAAAAATGTCGGCCTACATCGGGCAGACAGAAGACAGAGAAGGGAAGACTGTATCTCAGACTGGACAGGTTTGAGACTGAGCGACGCCATGAAAGACAGAGCTTTTTAACTCTCTCCATACAAACGGCGAAAGAGACGACGTTAACAGCGTTTCACCCCAATTACCATCATCAAAATATTGCAAGCGGAAGGCTCTTATGCTGAAGAGGTGAATGTTGACAAAGAATACCACAATTCTTACGACGGAAGCTAAAGGTTGGGTCATTCAGACACCCACTGGACATCCGAGGGGTCTGTGTAGAGGAGAAGAGAGGACTGGCCGTACTGAGTGAGTTAAAGAAGCTGGGATCCAGCTGGCGGGATGCAGAAAGGACAGCCCAGAGTGAGTTCGGTGGACAAACGGCGTTAATGGCCTATGCTCCACAGGGAGGGAAGGGCCTAAGTAACAGTAAGTAAAGACACCCCGAGAGAGACGAGGAACAGGGAGAAATAAGGAGAATTCATCGCATGGTCATCAGTGGTGCCCCTACGTCATGAGATTGCGGGATAGAAGAAGAAGAAGAAGAGGTCTAGAAGAAGAAGAAGGAAGAGGTCTAGAAGAAGAAGAAGAAGGAAGAGGTCTAGAAGAAGAAGAAGGAAGAGGTCTAGAAGAAGAAAGAAGAAGAGGTCTAGAAGAAGAAGAAGAAGAAGAAGAAGAGGTCTAGAAGAAGAAGAAGAAGAAGAAGAAGAAGAGGTCTAGAAGAAGAAGAAGAAGAAGAAGAAGAGGTCTAGAAGAAGAAGAAGAAGAAGAAGAAGAGGTCAGTGTGCAGGGCAGAACCACCCTATCCCCTCTACACGTCTCTCTACTAAACACCACCTCCAAAAACTCCTGCCTTTCACCTTCTCAGTTACGGGAATGAATATTGACGCGCGTTTATGTTCTCTGAAAGCAACTGTGATTTGCACAAAGCGCATTTGCTTGGGAGGAAGCGATGGTGACAGGGGGTCAATTGATTTTGCCCGGCCGACCTGACTCGGATCTTGATATAGATAGGCTTTACGTACGCGCGCGCGCGCGCGAGCATGTGTGTGTGTGTGTGTGTGTGTGTGTGTGTGTGTGTGTGTTTCGATCGAATTAACACAGCGAAAGCTTATCTGGAAGAACACCAAGGCTCCGTGAAATTGGGACCTGCCACAGACGAACCCGGGTGTGGCTGTGTATGGGGGAGTCGGAATGAGCGGCAAGGGAGTCATTTCCACTGAAACGGTGCACATGATGGGGCAGCAAAAAGAGACAGAAAGAAGAAGAAGAAAAAAAAGATTCCGTGAAATCAGGATGATCTGATTGTTTTAAAAAATGAAATAATGATAGTCATGAGTTATTAGATAGTCCATCTGAAGTAACACACACACACACACACACACACACACGCACGCACGCACGCACTCACACACACACACACACACACACACACACACACACACACACACACCCTACATCACTTACTCACTAACATAGACAATGTGAAAATGTGCAAGAAAGGGTAGGAAAAACAAAAAACAAAACCAGCAACCCAACAAACGATTCGGCGAACTGTCACAGAAAAGCAACGAGCTTGCAGTTTGCAATGGTAATTGTCTTTTGTTACAAGGTCATCCATTAGGACCCATCCATGGAGCTATTGATTGCAAGGGCTTGGCTTGGGAGTGGCAGCTGCTCTGCTGTGGGCCTTTCTGTTTGTTCCTTTGGCAGATAGATGTGTGTGTGTGTAGGGAGCGGGGGGAGGTGTGTGTGTGTGTGTGTGTGTGTGTGTGTGTGTGTGTGTGTGTATGTGTGTGTGTGTCTTGGTGTGTGTGTGTGTGTGTGTGTGTGTGTGTGTGTGTGTGTGCGCGTGTGTGTGTGTGAGGGATTTACTGTGCTTGTCCTTACTCCTGTATGTTCTGTTTTAGCTCCGTGTGTGCGTTTAAAGCATTCTTTCTGTTTTTGTTTGTCTGTCTGTCTTTCTTGCTGCACGCAAAGCGCGCGTGCGCGCGCACACATACATACACACACACACACACACACACACACACAAACACACACACACACACAAACACACATGCATAATTATAGAAAATACGAATAAACGGACAGTCATGGACTAATGTTCACCAGTGTCTCAATTTCCAACCATATGATCATGCATTCGTGCGGGTTGGCAAGTAAGTGTGCATTTTTATGTACACAGATAGGCGTGAATGCATCTAGAATCCAATTTTCTATTATTTGATCCAACTTATTTGTGTGGAGCGGAGCTTGAAATGAACGCGTATGTTTATTCACTGAAATATCATTGCATAGCACTGCGTCTCTGTCACACACACAAATAAAACGCACATATAAAATCTCTCTCTCTCTCTCTCTCTCTCTCTCGTTCGCTCGCTCTCACTCTCGCTCTCACTCTCACTGAAAACAAATTTTGTGTGAGTGTGTCACACACACACA